>NC_138725.1:73944606-73962149 GCF_965113295.1 Leuciscus leuciscus | reverse complement strand
AGCACTGTATGTGTTTTTCTGCTATTTACACAAGAACAGTGAAGTTCTGAAAGAGTTCCTCACCGGAAAGTCCAGAACTCAGTGTGAGAATATTCTTCTAGATGTGTTTCTGAAGGGAGCAATGAATAAAGCCTTGAAGAGTGAAAATGGACACCTGGATCTTTTCCTTCGATTCCTTCATGGCATCTCACTGGAGTCCAACCAGAGACTCTTACAGGATGTGCTGATTCACACAGAGAACAACCCAGAGAGCGTCAAGAAAATAATCCAAAACCTCAAACGAGGTCAAAAAAACAATGTCAGTCCTGAAAGATGGATGAATCTGTCACACTGCATGATTGAAATGAAGGATCATTCTGTTGTTAAAGAAATGCAGGCATTTTTAAACTCTGAAACAAAAACAAAAAGTCTTTCTCTTGCTCAATGTTCAACATTGGCAAACATGATCCTGATGTCAGAGGAGGCACTGGATGAGTTAGACTTTATGAAGTACAACTTCAAATCAAAAGAGGGTAAATTGAGACTGGTACCTGCTGTGAGGAACTGCAGAAAAGCTCTGTGAGTGTGAAAATCTAAACATATTACAGTATGAACATAGGTCTTGGCGGTATATTGAGTTTGGACAAGATATTTATTTATTTTTATAAACTATATAAAATGAAACACATTTTATATTGATATACATTAGATTGATATTATGAGCACATCTGAAAAATAACGGAGGACACAGAGTGAGCTGCTGTAGGAAAAATGCTAAATTCAATTTGTCCTATATGAGACATGCGTTACCTTATGAGTTATTTGGAAGGCCTTAATATATAGTAAATGTATATAGTTTAACACCGCTTGCCCCTTCAGATGCTCTGACAGAAACTTGTGCTGTTTAATGTGTTGAGACATGGTGTTTTCCTCAGTGCATAACTTACATTTCACAAGTATATTCTCCATCTGTAAATGTTGGAAGGTCATGCAAAAATATTTTGCTATCAGGAGTGGACAAACCTTATGCAATCGAGTCTATAGTAAACTTCACAGACTTCAGTGAACGAGCGCTGCTGCACACCAAACAGACAGAGCGCAACAGAATAGGAGCGTTTTTCTAGAATATTTGTTGTGCACATTAAATGACGGCATATGTAGAACTTTAAACCTACAAGTAAATGTATTTTTATAATATAAGTAGCTGTAAAGTGACTATTGTAATGGGGTAATCATATGTGGGCTAATATAATTACTAATCTCAGATGAGTAAATGTGTGCCTTTTACCAGTTACCGTTTAGTCTGTGCTTTTATTATTTATTTTCATTTGCAGTGAATTTAGCTTCAGTTATGAAAAACATTGTTGGGTTTTTAGATTGTAATATTGTTGTTACAATGTAAGAATATTTTTTTTTTTTTTTTTTGCATTATATGTATGTTTATAGCACAGCCTACAAAGTTACATTTACTATTGTTTTCATAGCCTTCAACATGAACTTTGTTTGTAGGACAACATTGGGCAGGATATGAAATGCATTTTTTTTTTTTTTAAGTAGAAAATACCCATATATATATATGAAGAGTTCAGATGCAAAAGCCTCTAAGTGCCATCTGAAATTTTCTTCTAGAATTATCATTTTTATAAAGCTGGTATATTTAAGTTCAGTAATTTAACTTAAATGACAATTAATAGGTGATTTGCATTGCCATTTAAGTGAAATTATTAAACTTAAATATATGAGCTTGATAAAAATGATCATTTTAGAAGAAAATGTCAGATGGCACTTAGAGGCTTTTGCATCTGAACTCTTCATATATACTGTGTGTATATCGCATAATGCCATTAAAAAAAAAAAAAAAAAAAAGGTTATGATTTTTTTTGGTCATATTGCCCAGCCCTATATGACCATAATTTGTAAGAATTAGTTATTAGTTTTAATGAGTAATTTATAGGTTTGTATTCACAAGCATAATACTATATAAATTGATGCAGTTATATGCTGATTTAATTTTCAACCAAATTAATACTATTAGTTCTTCTTTTTCAGATTAACATGCTGTAAACTCACTGATCAGCACTGTGAAATTGTGGCTTCAGCTCTACAATCACCAAACTCCCCCCTGAGAGAGCTGGACCTGAGTAACAATGACCTGCAGGATTCAGGAGTGAAGCTGTTCTGTAAGGGACTAAAGAGTCCAAACTGCCAACTCAACATATTGAGGTTTGACTTGCACATTTATTCATTCAATATGTTAATATTCAAGAGCAGTTCCCTGTCTAGAATTTTTAAGGAGAAAAATTAAGTAATCCACTTTGACAATACAAGTGTCCCACTTTAACAGTATTGCCTGAAAGTAAGTGGGGTTTCTTCAGAAGACGTACATGTTACACAGTGGTTGCAGCAGAGATGAAACAGGATCTAAGTGCAGCAGCTTTATTCAAAAACGAACTCAAACTTCACAAAACAATCTCCAGAACAAGAACAGAAAAACCAACTCAAGGCAACGTAGAACTGACAAAGAACAGAAAGAAACACAAGGCTTAAAGCTGCCGTCGGCAAAATTTTTTTGATCATATTCAGTGAAATTGACACTATAATCCGACAGAACAACATAAATAAGATGGTTTTAGAAAAAAACCCGAGCTTCTAACTCCACCTGGAGCGTGTTATTTGTTTTGCAAAAATCCACCGCTCCCAGATCATCGGGTCCAATCAGCGCAGGGGGGTGTGAGATCTGACTGTCAATCACAGGTCGTGCACACGCCACAGATCCCCCCTCACTCGCGCACGTTAATATCACATGCACACGCCAAGCCTGAAGTTCGCCTGGAGATTGCATGAAGCGTGATGGCGGAGAGAAAATCTACTAACAAGCTTCCAATTCCTCGGTTATTGCTATCTATGGATAGATTAGCCAGGGCAGCCTACCTCCGAGTCCATGGTGTTGATAGATGCTGAAGAGACGGACGCGTTCACAGAAAATCAGGTACACATGCACAGTGACGCACTGACGAGCACGACCTCGATGGGAGGGTGCTCGCTGGTAGTGGGGAGGGGCATGAGAGTTGTAAACATTCAAAATTTTGGCTAATCGACCCAATCTGCCAGACTTGCCGACTGCAGCTTTAAATAGACAGAAATAAGAGGAACTAATGAGACTAATCAATGAGACAAAGCTGAAGTGAAACTCAAATCAGATCAGAAACCATAGAAACAAACAGGCAGGGGGCGGAGAAAGACAGAACGGAACTAATTAACAGTTTAACCAAACCCAGACAAGAACAGAAATCAAAACAAACTGACAATGTGACAACGTCTTTTATTGTTCTTCTTCCCAGTATTATTATTTTTTTATTTGTATCATTATATATATATATATATTTTTTTTTTTTTTTTTAACCAAGGTAAGAGACATCGTAATATTATCAATAAATGGCACGTTCGGGATAGACTGGGGGGAGAGGCGCTGTAATAATGTAAAATATGTGAAAAATTATGTGTTTTTTAGTACACCCCAAAAACAAAATCAAGACATCGTAAAAGGGAATAATAGGACCCTTTTAAAGTAAAAATAACTATATCGGGATTTATATCGTTATTGTGAATTAAAATTACTCTCATCGTGATATTACATTTTGGTCATATTGAATAGAATAGAATAGAATATTTATTTGTCATTGTAACAGGTACAACGAAATTTAAGTACAGTCCTTGTCAAGTGACAAACATCTAAAAATACAAAAATACTACTACTACATTAATACTAAAAACACACAGGAGACACACCCATGCAGACATCCACATTTAAAAATTGCACATGGCCCTTTTGACACAGATCAGTGGTGGGGACTATAATTTAGCAGCATTATTTAATGCACTTATGGCTGTTGGATAAAAGCTGTTTTGTAGTCTATTTGTTCTTGTTTTCATGGACCTATATCTCCTGCCTGACGGCAGTAGTCTGAACAGTGTGTGACCGGGGTGTGATGAGTCCTGCATGATGGTTTTGGCCTTTTTGATGCAGCGGGAGCTGTGAAGTTCTTCCAGAGAGGGGAGGAGGCAACCAGTGATTTCCTGTGCTGCCTTTATGACACACTGGAGCTTTTTCCTCTGTGCCACAGTGCAGCTTGGAAACCACACAGGATGACAGGATGCTCTCAATTGAACAGCGATAGAAGGACACCAGCAGTTTTTTGGGGATGTTGTTCCTCCTGAGAACTCTTAGAAAGTAGAGTCTCTGCTGGGTCTTCTTCACTAGCTCAGTGGTGTGGACGGCACAGGTCAGGTCCTCCATGATGTTGACTCCCAGGAAGCGGAAGTCAGAGACCCTCTCTACAAAGGTTCCGCCTATGAACAGCGGCTGGATAACCGTTTTCTTCCTCCTGAAGTCCACAATGAGTTCCTTGGTCTTTGATGTATTGAGGAGCAAGTTGTTAACTCTGCACCACCCCACCAATTTCTCCACCTCGTCTCTGTAATTGGACTCATCCCCCCTTGTGATGAGCCCCACTACTGTGGTATCATCAGCAAATTTGACAAAGGTGTTGCTCTTATGAGCAGGGGTGCAGTCGTGGGTGTAGAGGGTATAGAGCAGGGGACTCAGCACACAGCCCTATATCGAACACCCCTAGCTACCCACATACCTGCATATTGGTTAGAACATAAAATAATTTATTGATTTGTTTTTGAAACTTTTTGCAGTGTTGTAATTTATAGTCCTGTATAAGGTGTGCTGCCGGAACCACAGCATCCCCATATCCTGCATCCCTGCCAATGTAACACAAATTCTAGAAAAAATATCTAAAAAACTATTTGCAATTTTTAATTTTTTTATTAAGACATTTCCTTAAAAAGTAGAAAATGCCCATATATATATATATATATATATATATATATATATATATATATATATATATATATATAATATAATATAATATAATATAATATATATAATGTAATGTAATGCCATTCAGCCAAAAAACAAAAAAACGGAGCCCTATGTGAACATAATTTGAAAGAATTAGTTATTAGTTTTAATGAGTAATTTATGGATTTATATTAACAAGCAAAATACTATTTAAATTGTTGCAGTTATATGTTGATTTCATTTTCAACCAAATTAATCCTATTAGTTCTCCTTTTTCAGATTAACATGCTGTAAACTCACTGATCAGCACTGTGAAATTGTGGCTTCAGCTCTACAATCACCAAACTCCCCCCTGAGAGAGCTGGACCTGAGTAAGAATGACCTGCAGGATTCAGGGGTGAAGCTGCTCTGTAAGGGACTAAAGAGTCCAAACTGTCAACTCAACATATTGAGGTTTGAGCTATACATGTATTCATTAAATATGTTAATGTTCAAGAACAGTTCCCTGTCTAGAATTTTTTTAAGAAGAAAAATTAAGTATTCCACTTTGACAATACAAGTGTCCCACTTTAACAGTATTGCCTGAAAGTAAGTGGGGTTTCTTCAGAAGACATCTTTTAATGTTCTTCTTCCCAGTATGGAATTGTTTTTCTATTTCATTATTTTTTTATTTTTTGGACTACGGTAAGAGACATCTTAATATTACCAATAAACGGCACATTCGGGCCAGACTTGGGGGAGAGGTGCTGTAATAATGTCAAATATGTGAAAAATGTTCTATATAAATTGTAACAATGTACATTCCAATACACCCCAAAAACAAAATCAAGACTTTGTAAAAGGGCATAATAAGACCCTTTTGAAGTGAAAATAATTATACTGTGATTATATATCGTTATTGTGAAATAAAATTACTCGTATCGTGATATAAGATTTTGGTCATATCGCCCACCCCAGCTGCCCACAAACCTGCATATTGGTTAGAACATAAAACAACTTATTGATTTGTTTTTGAAACTTTTTGCAGTGTTGTATTTATAGTCCTGTATAAGGGGTGCTGCAGGACCCTCAGTATCCCCACATCCTGCATCCCTGCCGCTGTATCACAAATCCTAGAAAAATATCTAAAACATTTGTAAAAATGAAGCGCAATAACATGAACACTTGTTGTTATAGATTATCTTGCTGTTTGGTGACAGAGGAAGGTTGTGCTGCTCTGGCATCAGCTCTGAGTTCAAACCCTTCACACCTGAGAGAGCTGGATCTGAGCTGCAATCACCCAGGAGATTCAGGACTGAAGCTGCTCTCTGATACACTCAAACATCTGGACAAACTCAAGTATGTTGATCATGAAAATGAAGTCATCATTTTATATATATTATGTTTTTATTTTGAATTTAAGGTCAACATATAGCAGTACAAAAAGACAACGACAAGAAAAAAAGGGTGATTTTACAACTGTTGAATTACATCACTTTCTCCAGTTTAAAACATATTTTTTATAATGTTATACATATATTTCTAGGCCCGTGGGCACAGGCAATGTGGTGATCATGCAAACAATAAAAGGATCAAACATTTAAACTGTTATCCTTTACATTTGATAGATGAATAAGAAAAGGTTCCCAGGTGACCTCGAAGCCAACAATGTTACCTGAAAGGTTGTGTCTAATGGCTCATTTTCATTGAGTGGTGCGGTACAGTACAGTGCAGTACAGTACGGTCTGCAATTATTTCCGTTTCCACTGTCAAAAGTTGTGAATGGTACCAAAATGCCGAACCGTACCGTACTACTTTTTCTGTACCCTTCCGTTGGGGTACCCAGCACAGTGGTACGGTACTAACGGGTGGAGCTAGACTCACTGCAGGATGTTGATTGGTTGACAGAGAATCATCACTTGCATGTGCTACAAGGGGAATGACAACATAAGCAGCACCATTTTTTAATATACCGTTGAAATATAATACTACTGTCATTGTGTCACGAAATGTAGTTTAAGAGTTTTTCAGGTGATAATGTAGTTGTTTAAAGCTCAAATCTATGGTTTATTTATAAAGATTTATGTAAATTTGATCCAGGTTGTGAGATCAATTCCAACTGATCACTGGGCGCTTGGCGCTAATGTACCCCGCCTGGAAACGCCTTTCCTCGGCTATTCATTCTGACGTTTGCTGCTGACTCTGACGTCTCTGTAGTGGTTAAACATGAGATATAGTTCGTCTTGTGTAGACCTAACGGCCGATCTTTGGTCTCGTGAATCTATAATTTGTTCCCTGGCCAATCGTTTTAAAGTTTCATGACTTTATATATTCAACGTTAGGTTTTTTAACTTTACCGTTATAACGTTAGACTAGAGCGCTGACTTTGTATGTTTGACTGAATTGTTTGCTTTATCTCTTATTGTATAGCTTCATGTACCTTTTACTTATACTTTTATAAAGGCTATTATTGATAAAACTGAAATTTAACAAAAAAGAGACAGGGTTGAGTTTTGCCATTTTTAATTTTATTACAGTGAAGATGATCTGTAATGTTGTTCACTGCAACATCTGTTGTTTAGTACAAATGCACTTATTGCCTAGACCATATTAATATGTTTAATATTTTTTAATTTTAAACGAAAAGAGGTAGGGTTGTGTTTTATATTTCGTTTTGTTATAAATAGGCTAACGTTCAATGAATCTAATCAATACGTGTTGCCTGAACCACATTTGTGTGGCTATAATGTTTAAGATTTCTTTAAATGAAAACGAAAAGAGGCAGAGTGCCGTTAGATAACCGGAGTAGCAGAGCGTGTTGAGTGCCACACCACGCCTATCAAGTAAGCCGGATGAGGGTTTACCGTCCTGAATCGTACTGTACTGTACTGTACCGTACCGCTCGGTGGAAACGAGCCATAAGTCTCTCTAAATGCGAAGTGGTAGAGAGTTCAGACAGCCAAGATTTAAAAAGTGGGTTTTTTCCATAAAGAGAGTATGTTTTTTTAGCTTCCACCATTCCATATTGGACGACTTTTTGAATTTGATGGGACGAAGCCATGAAGAGAGCTAGACCAGCTTGGTCACAAGAATATGCCTCAGAGTAGAATCCGATAATTCCCCATCCAAAACTCATAAAGCTTCGGGCATGACCAGAAGAGATGTCCCAGAGAGCCCTCAGCAGATTCACATTTGTTACAATTAGAGGAGATAATAATAATAATAATAATTCGTTACATTTATATAGCGCTTTTTCTGAGACCTCAAAGCGCTTTACATAGAAGGGGGGAATCTCCTCTACCACCACCAATGTGCAGCATCCACTTGGATGAGAGTCAGGACCTCGGTTTTACGTCTCATCCGAAGGAGTGTTGGAGGGGGTTGGAGGCAGGGTGGGAATTATACCGCGGCCACGCGGCCATGGCCGCCGTTGCCCTACACTTTGGCCTTCATGCCCCGTGAAAAAAAAATCATCGTACGGCCACAGTGGCCTGTGTGCCCTGGCCCTGTCCAAGTTCCATGTATAAAGCGCCAGTGCGGCATAGTGGGCTTGCTTTGAATTACAGCGAGCCACCCAAGTAGTCTCTGAACTTCAATTAGTTCGTGGATTCGCGCAGGTGCAGTGTAGGGCTGGGCGATATATCGATATAAAAAATATATCGATATATTTTTGAAATGCGATATGGAATTAGACCATATCGCATATAGATATAGTTCAAATGTCCTTGCTCCCCGCGCCTCCTTTTCCACTCTGCATGCGTGTTTAGAGCATGTTATGTTATGAGAGGCGAATCATGACTACTTCAGAAAACCCAGCACAAACCCAGGCAGTGACATAAGTGTACGCTGAGATAAAGTTTTTCACCTCAGAAAAACGGACTTTCTTGTCCTGTCAGCCGTTATCCTGTACTCGTAGCGCACACTCTTCAATTGCACGCGCAAATGCGGCGGCGCGCACGCTGTATCGCCTCACTGATCAAGTGCAAAAGAAACTACGAGCATGCAACGCCGTTACGTTGTAAATTACACGAAATAAAAGTAATGCAGGTATGATTTTCATTCTATTCTATTCACCATGGTAACTGTCCTTTCCATATTAACCCCAAAATGCCACTATTTTTTCTTTGTGTTATTTTTTATATTTTTAAATGACTGTAGTGGCTCATACCAATATTGTATTAACAAAAACTAGTTTGGGACTGCTATTTAATAACTTTAGCATAGGCCTAATGTTTATTTATTAGTACTAGTCTTTACTATTAGTCATATTCTTACAATTTATGTTATATATATGTATATGTATGTATGTATAGGCAAATTATAAAATGTTTACACACAATTTGTTTATAGCCTATATTGAATGTAAACTTTGATAATCATAATTAATAACTCACATTCTCACATGATATAGAGGACTGAATGAATATTTTGAATGCTTTTATTGGCATTTGTGTTGTTTCTGAATGCTTTTATTGGCATTTATGTTGTTTCTATTGTTGTGAGGGTGTATACCTTCTGGATGAAATGGTTCTCTCTCTCACACTCACATGATATAGAGGACTGAATGAATATTTTGAATGCTTTTATTGGCAATTGTGTTGTTTCTGAATGCTTTTATTGGCATTTGTGGTGTTTCTATTGTTGTGTGAGGGTGTATACCTTCTGGATGTAATGGTGCTCTCTCTCTCTCTCTCTCTCTCTCTCTATTAAAAAAGTCATAATCCATGTCTTATTCCAAATTAGGATGTTATGGTATCAATCTGAATGGGAAAACCATCGAATTGTACTCAATGGCCTTTGTGCCCTGCCATATGGCCTTGGTGCCCCTAAAAAAAAAGAAAAGGTGGAGGCCAAATGGCCTTGCCCCTAAAATTACATAATTCCCACCCTGGTTGGAGGGGTTGAATAATGAAGCCCATGAACTACTTTATATTGAATTAGTTAGTGCTTTGAGTTAATAGAACATGTGTTTATGACCTTGATAGAGTCTGTCCATTCTTCGTCAGTTATCTGAATACCCAAATCCTTTTCCCAGGAATCTTTTAGATATAAGTGTAGCAAATTAGCTCTATGAAATATTAATAATCAATAATAACTGGTTATAATTGATTATGAATATTTGGATCAGTTAATATAATTAACTTACTGTCATTAATATTACAATCAATTAGCCTGTTTATCCCGTGAACACTCAGGATTAATTGTTTATTAACTCTAAGAAATGTACATTTCCGGGGCATGGGAAATGTCTTTCTTAATTTACAGTACTACTAAGAGCAGTAGCAAAAATCTAAATGATTAGTGACTGCAGTTATGAGCTTGAGACAAGGACAACTTTACGTGTGACATGAACAAGATTTTATTAACTAGTTTAAACACTTAAACTACTCTAACATACACACACATACATGCATACAGTTTACCAAGGGAAAGAGAGCTGAAGCAGAATACAGGAAAGCAAGAAATTATAGCATTGTTTGAAATCATTGTTTGTCAGCAGATCAACAGCCTTGAGCAAACCATCAGTTTAGTTCTAAAACGCCCTTCTTTAAAGGGGTAATACTTAATGTATCAAATAATGAGACTGAGTTTGATACTTGCATGTCTCGGCCATTTGAATTAAACTGTCCTGATGCAATTTGTTGAGGCTCCAGTTGATCTTTGCTGATGTGGTCTTGATGAGAGAGAACCAGTGGTAGTCAGAGTATCTTTGGTGAATGGAAAGACAAGGCCGCAGCCTGGCACAAGCTTGGTGGGTCCTTAGAAGTTTCTAGTTCAGCATCATCTTCACGTCAGCATTTCAGAAAGGGACTAAGCGAGAGCTAAGAGCTGATCAGTGACTTTAAAGCGTGAAGATGGCACAACCTCTGGAGCTGTGTGAGCCAATGAGAAGATTTCCCTTTGGAGGGAAATTTTTACGACCCATTGTCCCTTTGAACATGCAATTTGATTGGATGTTTAACACAAGAATCTTTAAGATGCTTATAATACTAATGCGTCACAAAGTTAGCAGAATGTAATGTAAATGAACAAAACGGGGATGAAGATTGGAGTTTATAGAGACCAAAAATGCCACACATTTGATCTGGTTAACCATATTATCCAAAGTCTGAAATATTAACCGAATAGAGTTTACACGAATACAAAAGACAACCACATTAAAGGAAAATCATGAAGTGGGAAAATTAGATACATGTTTACACATTTATCAAGTGGTTATATATATATATATAGAATATATAGGATTAACAGGGTTTTTATTTCTCTTCCTCTGCAAGAGTTTAAGTGAGAGTCGCAGCTCTCAGGACATTCCTTTCGCTCGTAAAATCAGTTTCAGTGTGTGTCCTGTAACAAGACACCGCGTCCTGCCAGTGTGTTAGCTTCATTTGGGGAACGTTTCACAGGCCTTATTTGGGAGAGTGAGTTTACACAGATTATTCATTAAATAAATTAATAATTTGTGTGTCTGATTGGTCCAGACGCTACATAAGGTAGATATGTCAAGCTGACTCGTAAAGACATCCATAAAATGGGAAATCAAACTAGGGGCATCAGGAGAGGTAGAAAGTAGAATATATATTTCATTCTCATCTGTGAGCAGTTCAAAGTGTGAGATAGACATGCAAACATAATTTCTTAGCTGTAGATTTATTTAAACTCTTAAATAAATCATGTCATATTTTTGTAGATATTATAATATTATATTATATAATACTGGAATGCAAAAATATTACACAGAACAAACTGTCATATTAGTGAAGACAGCATGTTAGAGAAAGTGAATAAATTGAATCATTCAGATGCTTCTGAGCTGCTGTCAGGTTGAATGTGTTGTCTGTACGAGTACTGATGCTTGTTGTTTAACACGTAAGTGCTTGTTTTATTAATGTTATTTATTATGACACCTAATAAGTGTCTTAATAGAAAATATATTATTTTAAAAATATAATGGACACAAATATATTTAATCACGTCTGGCAACTTCAAATGTTTTATTTGGGTCTGTAAAAGTTAAACATCTAATGATCTATGCATTAATTTCCATTCAAAGGGATGGAAGCAATAGAAAAAGATTAGGCTTGGCCGACGCTGGTCATGTGTGTGATCCTGGCCAATAGTGAGCCTATACGTTCTGACATAGCGCTGCACTGTTACACTACATCAACAGGAGAATGACATGTAAGAGAAGAGATGGTTGAATAAAGTCATTATTTTTGTTTGTTTTTTGTGCACAAAAAGTATTCTCGTCGCTTGATAAACTTAAGTTTGAGTCACTGTAGTCACTTGGACTATTTTAACAATGTCTTTACTAACATTTCTGGGCCAGCAGATGAAATTACCTAGCAGCCTATGAAGAAGTGAGAGAGCTCTCAGATTTCATAAAAAAATTCTTAATTTGTGTTCCAAAGATGAACGAAAGTCTTATGGGGTTACAGTGGCGGATTGTCAGGGGAGGCACAGGTGAAAAGTTTTTGGGTGAAAATGTCTCAGAATGTGTATTTATTGTGTGTAATTTCACCTCTTCAAGTGTAACTCCATTGGTAAACAAAAAAATTGCCTATCACCATTGACTATTTCACTTTCAGCGATTAGAAGTGTTCAGAAAAGTAACATGGTAGAGGAGGCTAGCCTCCCTTGAGATGTCAACCAATCATCGAAGAGACGCAAATTACTTGATATTAGTTTGAACTTCTATCACTGATGTACCATGGAGAGTAGAGATAGTGAATATCTGATCGCAACAGCTACAAATTAAAAATGAAGGAAGACCTATAGTCTAAGCTAAGATATAGGGCCAGATTTAGGGCCAGTGCAAACCCTCTTTTGGCGTTAAAAAACTACTGTCAGGATGTACTAAAGACACACAGTGAAAAATTAGGGCTGAAAGTTGTAGATACATTTATTTTTGCAAAATAATTATAGGAGGAGAGTATTTAAATGATTTACGCAAGGTGATTTACTAAAGTTTGCGCTCATCCATGTACTGGTGTTCGCACCATTATTTACTGCCGTAAACAACTACGTCTTAAACTAGATGCTAATTTGCACTGCTCTCGGTAGATTGCGTTGGTCATTATGGAAATGATCTGTCTGTGTCTGTGTTCTTTCATTTGCATGTCGTCAGTAGATCACGTGCAGAACTTTCCACTCCCATCGGCGCTGTTTCGAAACTGCGCTCACACTAATTTGCCATTTAGTAAATCTGCCCCATAGGCTACAGCAATCATCTTCACTGAACGGCCGAACATGCTCTTTTACACGGACATTTAAAGGATGGAAGGTTGAATTTTTTATTTTTTAAATTACATTTATATTGTCTTCCTGTATATGTGTCGTTTTCTGCAAATATTCTGTCTAAAAGTGACCAAAAAAGCCATTTTAAAGCAGTTAAAAAACCTTGGATGGGGATCCCCTTACAGAACAAACATATATGGGAATATACTGCAACATATAATGCGATGTATTACATAATACATTTCCATATATGGGAAACTAGTGCTTATATTTTTTTATATACTGCAATATATGCATTGGCCATGAATGGCTATATATTAATACATATAAAGATAGACATAGACATACATACATAGAAATGAAGACAAAAATAGCATTAAAAGTAATACTCACAAAGGTTTATCCTTTATTGTGTACATATATCGCACATACATGTTCCCATATAAATGTGAATGTATGTTCACACACACACACACACACACACACACACATATATATATATATATATATATATATATATATATATATATATATACACAAACAAACACATTCATGGAGTTGCAACAGATTTCTAATTCCCAGCATGCTTTGCTTCTGACTGTTAAAGGAGAGCAAATGTTAAAATTAAGTGTTATTTGATGTGTTTTACTCAATATTAATATAGGGGGAGATTTGATAGTGTTTAATCCTCTATTATTTTGGAATTTCAAAGGTTTTCTGGTATGTGTGAGTTACTATAATGCTGAAGAGTAGAGCCTGTGGTTCGGCTGACGATTGCCCAAACACCATTAAGACTGTATTTACTATATTAGAAGTAATGTCTGTGCGCTCCTCAGCACAGTGATAGTCTCCTGGCTAAATACTTTTAGTACATGCAGGCGTGCTTGTGCTTTTGTTAACTAGCTTGAAAATATGAAATGTTTATAATGTAAGTAATTATAAAATATAAGAAATATAGTACATTATATATTTTTCTATATACAGTATGTGTTTATATGCATGAGTAAACATATCTGCAATATATTACACAGACAGTACCATATCTGATCACATGCATCTACAGTACCAGTCAAAAGTTTGGAAACATTACTATTGTTAATGTTTTTGAAAGAAGTCTCTTATGCTCATCAAGCCTGCAGTTAAAAAAATTAAATAATAATAATAATAATATTATGAAATATTATTACAATTTAAAATAATGGTTCTCTTTTTTAATATACTTTAAAATGTAATTTATTTTTGTGATGCAAAGCTGAATTTTCATCAGCAAGTTCTCCAGTCTTTGGTGTCTTATGATCCTTCAGAAATCATTCTAATATGCTGATTTATGATCAATGTTGGAAACAGTTGTGCTGCTTAATATTTTTTTTATAACCTGAGATACTTTTCAGGATTATTTGATGAATAAAAAGTTAAAAGAACTGTATTTATTTAGAATATAAATCTTTTGTAACAATATACACTACCGTTCAAAAGTTTGGGAACAATAACTATTTTTTTTTTAAGAAATTAGTACTTTAATTCAACAAGGATGCGTTAAATTGATAAAAGGTGATGGTAACGATTTATATTGTTAGAAATGTTTTTATTTTGAATAAATGCTGTTTTAATGAATAAATGCTGTTAACGTTTTACTCATCAATGAATCCTGAAAAAAGTATTCCAAAAAAATATATTAAACAGCACAACTGTTTCCATCATTGATAATAACTGAGTATCAAATCATCATATTAGAATGATTTCTGAAGGATCATAAGACACCAAAGACTGGAGTACTTGCTGATGAAAATTCAGCTTTGCATCACAAAAATAAAGTACATTTTAAAATATATGAAAAAAGAGAACCATTATTTTAAATTGTAATAATATTTCATAATATTACTGTTTGTTTTTTAACTGCAGGCTTGATGAGAATAAGAGACTTCTTTCAAAAACATTAAAAATAGTAATATTTCCAAACTTTTGACTGGTACTATATATATTATGAAGTGTATTACTGAATATAAAATTACATTAGTAAATATATAGATATATTAGTAAATATATTGTCATATTTTTTTCAATATATGAAAAGCGGCTATTCCTTATGTATCATTCAATATATTGTAATATATTAACACAATATATTATTATGTATATTTTCAAATATACTGTTATATCATTTATTGATAATTAATATATTGGGAAATATATTTTCATTTCGTAAGGGTCTGACTGCTAAAATTGTGTGTGCCCTCCACCAGCCGCCACTGAAGGGAACAGAGAATAAAACTCACTGCTCTTTAATAAAGAAAATAACTTTTGTATCTTTAATAAGGATTCATCTATATTTAATTTATAAGTTATGCAGTGCAGACTGTTTGATAACTTTATTAAATTTCCAACCTGTTAGACACAGGTACTGGTAAATATGGCCACAGGTAAATATGACATTTATTATGGGTTTATGTGAGGATTGTGGTAAATTCACTTAAATTAAAAGTTGTTAAATTTTTTTGAAGTCTATAAATGTTAAGAAAATTATAGCTTTCAAAACACTAATGTTGAATGGATATAATTAATGTTTAAAAGTGGGGGGACATCATCGAGACACAAGTAGCTGTATAGTATCAGTGATCCTGATTCATTCATAAAAAGATGCCATAAAACAAGTATTTAAAATATACTGTCTTTATGTTGCTTCTACATTAATTTGGAGATTAACTGTGAAATTATTACATTATAAAAAATATTAAAAACGTATAAAAAGTCAGTGTTTTTAATTGCGATTAATCACAGAAAAATGTGTGATTAGTGTAGTTAATTTTTAATTGTTTGACAGCACAAATTATATATTATATTATAAAGAATGGTACAGTAAACACAGCACTGTAAAATAAAATGTTTTCTCAGGTAACCTGAAATGTGCTTCATTTAGTCCTGAATTAACTTCTTGTTTTCAAGATAGAGCTGTAGCGATAACCTCAATATTGTAGTGACGCGATACTGACAACCGCAGAGGAATGAATGTTTCCTTTTGTCATAAGTATATATATCCTTCTTGTTCTGAACTTAGTTCATGTGTATTGAATGTTAAATAAGTTAATAATGATAACAAGACTGTGTTTATCATGGAGATTTGTACAGAGGCATTTAACAGACAGTGAATGAGAGAGATCGACTGAACGTGTGTGATTACCTGCGTCTGTCTTTGAGGTCAAGTCATATATATTCGTGAAAAGGTTGCCGTGTCTAAGGAAAGCGAAATCTTTGTTGTATAATCCTCTTAATGTTTAAGGGTATTTACCATGAATGGCGGCAGCGCTGGTCAGTGCCATTGGTCTCTATTAAGTGAAGCATCAGCTTCAGCGTTACCCATGAGACGCGTTGCTGGTCAGCTGAGCCTTGAAAAGTGAAGTTCAAAGTTAAAATAATTAGCACCTTGTTTCATTACGTCTACCTATTAATGAATAAGCATTTTTGAATGTGATCGTTGAACAAACAGTTTAATGACTCTCTCAAAGTCAATCTCTTGCCGCCACCCAGTGGTGTAATACTGTAACTGTGCTCTGAGTGACAGCCAGTCTATGCGCAGAGACGAAGACGATGATACTGGTGAAATATCAGCAGAAAGCCTCTTGTCCAGTCAGATTAGAGGATCGGAACTGTTATACATATACAAATAGCCGAACGAGCTTATTGTCAGGTTTATGTTCTGATATGTGGACCTTTATTTTGACATTCGTTTTGACTCGGTATTTTGAGATTGTCTTCTGTTTACTTCACTTCCTGTTTAAACGCTGTTTAGTTTCGGTTACATTGGTTACTGAATATGTCGCCTATATTTCATTTATATAGTAACAAATAAATAAATAAGTGGCGATAATAGTGCATATCGTGCCACTCAAAATTACAGCAAGGGAAATGCCTTCACCACTACAGCTCTATTTCAGAAATATGATTTAAAGGGTTAGTTCACCCAAAAATGAAAATTCTGCCATTAATTACCAACCCTTGTGTCGTTACAAACCCGTAAGACTTTCGTTCATCTTCTGAACACAAATGAACATATTTTTGATGAAATCTGAGAGCTTTCTGTCCCTCCATAGACAGTCTGTGCAACTGACACTTCGACGCTTCTAAACGTTCATAAAGTAACAAAGTTAAAAAATGTAGTAGTTTAGTTCACATTTTCTGAAGAGACTCGATCGCTTTATATGATGAACAGATTTAATTTTTCCTATATTCACATATAAACATTCATCAACTCACATCAGTCGTGGTAAACAGAAGCTCAAGTATGTTTGCTTGATGCGTGTGAGAACCAGTGAGGTTCAGTCTTGTGTTACGCAGCACACTTTAACTTCTGCAAGAGCTTACATCATTACATCATTACATCAAGGGTCAAATCAAATAGAAATGCCACTATATAGTGAAACTTGACTGGACTGAAGTAGAGTTTCTCGATGGGTTCTCTGTGTTTATGAACCTGTGTGTGTTT
>NC_138725.1:73832106-73939606 GCF_965113295.1 Leuciscus leuciscus | reverse complement strand
GCAGTTGGTTTTGATATTTTGAGTGAAAAGAAGCGTTTTCGACTAAAGAAGCATCTTACAGTGATAAGAAAATGTAGGAAAGGAAAAAAAAGTTCTTAAACTGATCAGGAATGCATCACATGGGTTTCCTCTTTTTCTTTCTTTTTCTGTTATGTCTGTCTTTCCTCCTCTTAAATACATGTATGGATAATTTGAGGGTGGGCTCCATTAATGTTAATGGTGGGAGGGATAGACATAAACGTGATTTGTTATTAGAAAGCATACAGCTAAAAAGACTAAATGTTGTATTGCTTCAGGAAACTCATAGTGATGTAGATAATGAAGCTGATTGGAAAATGTGCTGGAAAGGGCAACAGATACTTAGTCATGGGACAAATTTTAGTGCAGGTGTGGCGATTCTTTTTTCTCCAGAAACTAGAGTTAATATTTTAAGCTCTGAAGAAGTTATAAAAGGTCGTCTTGTCTTAGTGAAGGCTGAAATTGAAGGTTTTCTTTTTTGTTTCATAAATGTGTATGTACCGAATGTGGGACATGAGAGAATCACGTTTTTTAAGACTTTAAGTGGAATATTGAAACACTGTCACAATAATGATAATGTGATAGTTGGGGGAGACTGGAACTGCACAGAAAATTGTATCATTGATCGAACTTCTGAGGAACCTCATATGCAATCTTCCATTTACTTGTCTAAAATAGTAAAAGAAGCTGAATTATTAGATATGTGGAGGATTAAACATAATACTGCCAGACAATATACTTCGGTAAAAGTATCTGATGATAGAGTGAGTGCTGCCCGTTTGGACAGAATTTATTAGGGATGCACCGAATATTCGGCCACCGAAAATTTTCGGCCGAAAATGGCCCAAAAGTGCATTTTCGGTTTTCGGCCGAAAGACTTTTATCACCGAAACAATACGGCCGAAATGTTGTGATGACGCAAACAGCAGATACCGCGACCTGCACGTGCTTGTCTGAAGCAACATATCTGTGGTGTGGACGTATTTCAATTTATCTGAGAGTGACCCACGGACAGCGATTTTTAAAACACAGACGTCCCAAGTCTTCCGGAAGTTCCGGGAGTCTCCCGCGTATTGATAGCGGCTCCCTGATGCCCGCAAATTAGTTTAAATCTCCCGGAATCGCGAGCGAGCATGAGCGCGCATACGTAGCGCGCGCGCGGCAGAGAGAGGGAGCGAGAGACCTTGCGTGTGTGTGCAGAGCAGCCGTCATTTATCAGAGGTGTGTGTGTTTACCTTAGCTGTTTATGGTTTTTGCAACTCACGTCCATGAGCATATAGCTGCAGATATTATTATGGGCTATGGCAGTATTGACCTAAATGCACTTTGTTTTTATGAGAGAACATTTCATTTTTAAACCTTTCTGCAGGCCAGTAGGCTTTTACATTATTATTTAATGTACACATGAGTGGGGTCAAGTTAAACATTTAATTGTATACTTTGCAATGTGCTAAATAAATATTTGCATAACATTTTAATTGATTTATATTTATTCAGTAGCACAGCACAAACAAATGGCCTGCCTCCGTCTGCCTGATGGAAGGGTCACCACTGACATTGCAGAAATGCGTCGTCATGCAGTGGATTTTTATTCCTGTTTATATTCTGCAGAACATTGTGACTTGGACTGTGCTGAACAGTTATTTCAAGGCCTTCCTAAATTGGACTCTGATTCTAAGACTGCCTTGGACTCTTTTTTAACGTTTGAGGAACTTTCATCTGCTGCCACACAGCTCAGCTCGGGGCGTTCCCCTGGTGTTGATGGGTTGACATCAGAGTTCTATAAACACTTTTGGGACCTTCTTGGTGTTGATCTCTATGACGTTTTCTGTGAATGTTTTAAAGATGGATTTTTGCCTGTCACATGTCGCCGTGCTGTTCTTTCTTTACTTCCTAAAAAGGGAGATCTGTCTTTGTTAAAGAACTGGAGGCCTGTTGCCTTATTGACCACGGAATATAAGATCTTGTCAAAATGTCTTGCCAATAGGTTAAAGAAATACGTCCACACAATAGTGCATAAAGATCAGACATATTGCATACCAAATAGGTCAATAATGGATAATTTGTTTTTAGTACGAGACATTTTAGACATTTGTAAAACATTTAATTTAGGAGTTGGATTAGTTGCCCTAGATCAGGAAAAAGCTTTTGATCGGGTAGATCACAGTTATTTGTTCAACTTACTTAAAGTTTTTGGTTTTGGGGAAGGTTTTTTAAATTGGATACAACTCCTTTATGCTGGCGCTTCGTGTATGGTAAAAGTTGGGGGCGGTTTGAGTAAACCAATTTCTGTTCAAAGAGGAATCCGGCAAGGTTGTCCGTTGTCTGGTTTGTTGTACAGTATTGCTATTGAACCTCTACTTTTTAATTTAAGAAAGACTTTATGTGGGTTTTCAATACCAAATGTGATTCAGAATACAAATGTCTCTATTACTGCTTATGCTGATGACGTGACTGTGTTGGTTAGCGGTGGGCAAGATATTACTGCTCTGTCTGAAGTCCTTCATTTATATGAGAAGGCTTCATCAGCAAAGGTAAATTGGGACAAAAGTGAGGCTTTTTGGGCAGGTCAAGATCCTCTACATTGTTTGCCATCACTGCCAGGAAAGCTTAATTGGGGTAAAGCAGGGTTAAAAATCTTGGGAGTTCATTTTGGTTCATACGACTTTCAGAAGTTAAAGATTAATGTAAAGGTGTCTAATTTACATTCTTTGACTGGGGTTCTTTCGACGAAATGGACAGAGGTTTTTGGCACTGACTCTTCCCCTAAAGGTAGTTGGCGTATCCTGTATAAACGTCCGATTGACCAGCGGACTGGTGACCTCCAGTGGAGGATTGTACACGGATGTGTAGCTACAAACAGACATGTGGTGCATCTTGATCCTAGTGTTAGTGTGGGTTGTCCTTTTTGTGTAGAGACTGAATCTGTCTTTCATTTGTTCATGCAATGTACAAGGTTGATGGATTTGTTTTCCTTGTTAACAGACTGGGTTACATCTTTGGGTGAAACTTTTTCTTTTCAGTTGTTCATCTTTGGTCCAAAGTACATCGTTGAGCAAAAGAATGTTTTGGTTTTACTTAATTTCCTTTTTGGTAATGCAAAATTAGCTATCTGGAAAACTAGAAAAAATAAGATATTAGGACAAGGTGCAGTAAATCCAATTTTCATGTTTTTTGGCCTAGTGGGTTCTCGTCTCAGAGTGGAATATGCATACTATAAATTGGTTGGGCGTTTAGAGCGGTTTATGGAAATTTGGGGGATAAACCATGTCTTATGTACAGTTTATGAAGATGAATTGGTGTTGAATTTTTAATGTTTATTTATTTGTTGTGATGATGAGTGATTGTTATCATCATTATCATCATAATATTGTGTTGAACAAACATGTTTGTTTATAATTGTTGTTAAAATAAAAGTATCTTAATCCTCTCTCTCTCTCTCTCTCTCTCTCTCTCTCTCTGTTCCTTCTCTTTCAGTTCTCTCTCTCTCTCTCTCTCTCTCTCTCTGTTCCTTCTCTTTCAGTTCTCTCTCTCTCTCTCTCTCTCTCCCTCTCTCTCTCTCTGTTCCTTCTCTTTCAGTTCTCTCTCTCTCTCTCTCTCTCTCTCTCTCTCTCTCTCTCTCTCTCTCTCTCTCTCTCTCTCTCTCTCTCTCTGTTCCTTCTCTTTCAGTTCTCTCTCTCTCTCTCTCTCTGTTCCTTCTCTTTCAGTTCTCTCTCTCTCTCTCTCTCTCTGTTCCTTCTCTTTCAGTTCTCTCTCTCTCTCTCTCTCTCTGTTCCTTCTCTTTCAGTTCTCTCTCTCTCTCTCTCTCTCTCTCTCTGTTCCTTCTCTTTCAGTTCTCTCTCTCTCTCTCTCTCTCTGTTCCTTCTCTTTCAGTTCTCTCTCTCTCTCTCTCTCTCTGTTCCTTCTCTTTCAGTTCTCTCTCTCTCTCTCTCTCTCTCTCTCTCTGTTCCTTCTCTTTCAGTTCTCTGTCTCTCAGGAAGAGAGCATGTTTAAATGAATATATACAAAATAAAAATATTGACGTAACATTTGTACAAGAGACGCATAGTGATGTGAAAATTGAAGTGGATTGGAAAATGGGGTGGAGAAGCGATTTATATATGAGTCATGGTACAAATGTTAGTGGAGGAGTTGCTATTTTATTTTCAAAGACGATTGATATAACTAATGTGTCTGTTAATGAAATAGAAAGAGGAAGAATTTTGGCTGTTCAAGCAAGTATAAATGGGTTGGTTTATGTTTTTATTAACATTTATGCATCAATATTAAATTTTTTTAAAACAAAGTTGCGATGAAAATGCATGGTTGATCTTAGGGGGTGATTGAAACTGTACAGAAAACTTTACTTTAGACAGAAATGGGGAAGAACCTCACCCCTCTTCTGCCAAATGTTTACAGGATGTTATTAGTAATTCTAATTTAGCTGATGTATGGAGACAGCAACACCCTACAGTTAAGCAGTATGAGTGGGTAAAGGTTTCTCATGATCATATTAGTACTGCCAGATTAGACCGATTCTATGTTAATACAAGTAAAAGTAATAGAATTTTAAAATCTACAATTTGTCCAAATGGGTTTTCTGATCACCATTTATGTATAATTTATATAAATGTAAGAAAGTCACAAAGTCATAGCTATTACTGGCATTTTAATGTGAAATTGCTACAAGATGTGCTTTTTTGTGAAAAGTTTAGTGTGTTCTGGATGGAGTGGAAAAAACAGAAAAGTAATTATGAGGATATTGTTTAGTTGTGGGATATAGGAAAAGCACAAATTAGAATATTTTGTCAAAATTATATATATAGCACTAATGGTAGGATCAAAAAAACTGTTTCTGAATTAGAAAAAGAGATAAAACAGATTGAAAGTGAATTAATTGTTGGTGATGTTGAGACAGTTGGAAAGCTGGAAGAAAAGAAAAGAGTTTTAGCTTCTTTATTTCACGAGAAAGCAAAGGGGGCTTTAATTAGAGCTCGCTTTGCATTTGTGAGAGAAATGGATGCACCTGTTCCTTCTTTTTTAATCTTGAGAAGAAGGAAAGAGAAAAAAAAATGATGTTGCATTTGAAAGATCTAAATGGGAATGTGATTTCAGATCCAAATGAAATGAGAAAAATTGCTTTGGACTTTTACAAAGACTTATTTGCAGAAGGACAATGTGATAAGGGATGCATTGAGGAATTACATAAAGACTTATTGACTCTTTCCGATGAACAGAGTAAACAGCTTGACTCTGGCCTTCAGTTAAAATCATCTGGTATCGATGGACTGCCGTCTGAGTTCTATAAACATTTCTGGAACCAACTGAAAGATGATTTTTATGAAGTTTTTAATTATTGTTATCAAAAACATGAATTGCCTACTAGTTGTAAACGAGCAGTTTTATCTCTATTACCCAAAAAAGGTGATCTTGGTATGTTAAAAAATTGGAGACCTGTGGCTGTGTTATGTACAGATTACAAAATGTTGGTGTCTTGCTAATAGATTGAAACCTTTTTTTAGAATATATAGTTAATGAATATCAAACATATTGTATTCCTAATCGAACTATAATGGACAATCTGTTTCTTGTAAGAGACATAATAGACATTACAAATTTGAACAGTGAAAACGTTGGCATTCTCGCAATTGACCAGGAGAAAGCGTTTGACAGAGTTAGCCATTTTTACTTGTTTAAAACGCTTGAAGCTTTTGGTGTTGGTCAGAGTTTCATTTCATGGATTCAAATGCTGTATAAGGATGCTTCTGTTATGTTGAAAGTGGGTGGTGGGCTCAGTCGGCCTGTTGCAGTGCTGAGAGGAATCAGACAAGGATGCCGCTATCAGGGATGTTGTATTCATTGGCCATTGAACCCCTTCTTTGCAAGTTAAGGAAAACACTCCAAGGGATTACAGTTGAGAAGCCTATTATGACGATGTTACAATTTTTATTAAGAGTGAACGAGATGTGTCTGTTGGAAACACTGAAAATTTATGAAAATGCGTCCACAGCCAGAGTGAACTGGGAAAACTGTGAAGGTTTCTTTTGTGGACAAAGTAAAAATCCACCAGTGCTCCCAGGTGGTGTTAAATGGAGTAAAGATGGCTTTAAATGTTTAGGGGTTTATTTAGGGACTGAAACATTTAAGACAAAAAATTGGGAAGGAATGGTGGTGAAGATGTGTAGCCGGTTGTCTAAGTGGTCGTGGGTGCTACCACAGCTATCCTATAGGGGAAGAGTTTTGGTGACCAACAATCTAGCAGCTTCGGCACTGTGGCACAAAATGAACGTCTTGGATCCGCCAGATGACATCATTCAGGATTTGCAGAAAAGATTGGTGGATTTTTTCTGGACTGGACAACATTGGACTAAAGCTGCCGTAACTTTTCCTGCCAGTGAATGAAGGGGGACAAGGGTTAATAGACATTAAAAGCAGAATCAAAACCTTCAGGCTGCAAGCGGCACAGAAGTTGCTGTATTCGAAGAGGTGCTGGACTGATACTGCTAAAGCCCTGTTACACAAAGTTGATGTTTTTAAATACGATCTACAGTTGTTTTTAATGAATCTGACAGTAGTGGACTTAAAAGACACTTCTGCTTTTTATAAAACAATGCTGAAAACATGGACATCAAATTTTCTAGTGGAAAGGAACTGGTCTGATTCTGAATTCTGGATAAAAGAAGAACCTCTTTTTCATAATCCCTTACTTCAGGCAAGAGTGCTTAATTCAAAAAGCCTCCAGAAAACAATGGCAAGAGCTGGATGCACTAGGATAAAGGATTTAAAGCATCATGACGGGTGGAAAAGTGCAGAGGAAATGAGTGATCTGACAGGAATCAAGTCCGTCAGATTTATGAAACATGTAATGGATGCGATTTTTTTTTTTTTTTTCATCTCTTCCTTATGCCTATCATCGGAACCCAGGAGAAGGGATTTTGAATGAAGAGGAGGAAGAGGAGAATTTTCCTGATCTTCCTTTTTCAGCTCGTGTGGAAGAAGAACCACAAGAGGAATCAATCCTCACTTTTAAGACTCCAGAGATACATGGTTTTAAAGAGGCTTCGAAGAAAAGTTTGTGAAGAACTGTAGAGAGACAAAGTGGACAGAAGTGCTAGGGCCAAACTCTTCTCCTAGAAGATGCTGGAGGTCATTGTATAAATCTCCCACTGAAAAACGAACTGCAGACCTACAATGGAGAATTATACATTGGGCAGTAGCTACAAACAGACACGTGGCACATATTGATCCCACTGTAGAAAAGAAATGTCCTTTCTGTGATTTTGAAGAATCAATTGATCATCTGTTTTTATATTGTTCTAGACTGAGAGGGGTTTTTTCAGACATTAAAAACCTGGATTGAAGAATTAGGCGAAGAGTTTAATGACACTGTTTTCATTTATGGACTGAAGTATAAGGTTTCTGAAAAGAGAAGAATAGGCATAATTATTTTTTTAATAGCAGAGACTAAAATGGCAATATGGGTAACAAGGAAAAGAATGATAAAAGAAGATGCTTTAGTTGACCCAGAGAGAATGTTAAGAGGGTTTGTGACTTCAAGGATCAGAGCGGAGTTCGTTTTTTTAAATTGACTAAAAATCTGGTTGTTTTTATGGAAACATGGGGTTTAAGTGAAGTCTTGTGTTCTATAGATAATGAGGAAGACCTCATTCTAAATTGTTAAATATGTTGGTAGGTAATTTTTTAGATATGTTGTGTAGCAATATATTCTTGTAGTTTTATTGTATTTTTTGTAAATTTTTTTGGAGTGTTTTGATATATGTTGTGATTTTGTGACATGTGTTTGTTCAATTGTAAAAAAAAAAAAAAAAAACCATACCCAAAAAAAAATGAAAAAAAGAATTTCTTTTTTTGTACAAATAAATAGATTTCAAACGTCTCTCTCTCTCTCTCTCTCTCTCTCTCTCTCTCTCTCTCTCTCTCTCTCTCTCTCTCTCTCTCTCTCTGTTCCTTCTCTTTCAGTTCTCTCTCTCTCTCTCTCTCTCTCTCTCTCTCTGTTCCTTCTCTTTCAGTTCTCTCTCTCTCTCTGTTCCTTCTCTTTCAGTTCTCTCTCTCTCTCTCTCTCTCTCTCTCTCTCTGTTCCTTCTCTTTCAGTTCTCTCTCTCTCTCTCTCTCTCTCTCTTCTGTTCCTTCTCTTTCAGTTCTCTCTCTCTCTGTTCCTTCTCTTTCAGTTCTCTCTCTCTCTCTCTCTCTTCTCTCTCTCTCTCTGTTCCCTCTCTTTCTCTCTCTCTCTCTCTCTCTGTTCCTTCTCTTTCAGTTCTCTCTCTCTCTCTCTCTCTCTCTCTCTCTCTGTTCCTTCTCTTTCAGTTCTCTCTCTCTCTCTCTCTGTTCCCTCTCTCTCTCTCTCTCTCTCTCTCTCTCTCTCTCTGTTCCTTCTCTTTCAGTTCTCTCTCTCACTCTCTCTCTCTCTCTCTCTCTGTTCCTTCTCTTCAGTTCTCTCTCTCTCTCTATCTCTCTCTCTCTCTGTTCCTTTTCTTTCAGTTCTCTCTCTCTCTCTCTCTCTCACGCCTCTCTCTCTCTCTCTCTCTCTCTCTCTCTCTGTTCCTTTTCTTTCAGTTCTCTCTCTCTCTCTCTCTCTCTCTCTCTCTGTTCCTTCTCTTTCAGTTCTCTCTCTCTCTCTCTCTCTCTCTCTCTGTTCCTTTTCTTTCAGTTCTCTCTCTCTCTCTCTCTCTCTCTCTCTCTCTCTCCTCTCTCTCTCTCTCTCTCTCTCTCTCTTTTAATAATGAATTTAAATAAAAGTGATAATTCATTAAAATAAAAGCAATCTGATGTTTTCGCTTCGGGTGGTTCTTCGCCTCTACGTCGTACATTAAAATCTTTTAATGCATGGCTAGCCGTGTAATCTGTAATAAGTGGAGATGCAGAGATCTTGAGAGATCTGTTAGTGTTTAATGTTCTGATGGGGTTTTGTGTGTGTGTGTGTGTGTGTGTGTGTGTGTGTGTGTGTGTGTGTGTGTGTGTGTGTGTGTGTGTGTGTGTGTTGTGTGTGTGTGTGTGTGTGTGTGTGTGTGTGGTGTGTGTGTGTGTGTGTGTGTGTTGTGTGTGTGTGTGTGTGTGTGTGTGGTGTGTGTGTGTGTGTGTGTGTGTGTGTGTGTTTTATTTTACAGTGAATGTGTTTGTTAGTAATAATTCAGGAAATTCCTGTAAAATAAGTGTTTTTCTGTAAAACTTTTAATGAAACTTGTGCACTTTAGAAAAGTTTTGTGCACTTTATTTCAATTTTCAATCACCAGAACACCATAGCAACCACCCAGAACACCATAGCAACCACCTTAAACATCCTAGTAACTGCCTAGCAAAGGCTTAGAGTAACCTAGCAACCATCTAGCAACTGCCTAGCAACCACCCAGAACACCATAGCAACACCCAGAACACCATAGCAACCACCTTGAACATCCCAGTAACTGCCTAGCAAAGGCTTAGAGTAACCTAGCAACCACCTAGCAACTGCCTAGCAACCACCCAGAACATCATAGCAATCACCCAGAACACCATAGCAACCACCTTAACATCCTAGTAACTGCCTAGCAAAGGCTTAGAGAACCTAGCAACCACCTAGCAACTGCCTAGCAAAGACTTAGAGTGACCTAGCAATCCCTAGCAACTGCCTAGCAACCACCCAGAACACCATAGCAACCACCCAGAACACCATAGCAACCACCTTGAACATCCTAGTAACTGCCTAGCAAAGTCTTAGAGTAACCTAGCAACCACCTAGCAAACTGCCTAGCAACCACCCAGAACATCATAGCAACCACCTTAAACATCCTAGTAACTGCCTAGCAAAGGCTTAGAGTAACATAGCAACCACCTAGTAACTGCCTAGCAAAGACTTAGAGTGACCTAGCAATCACCTAGCAACTGCCTAGCAACCACCAGAACACCATAGCAACCACCTTGAACATCCTAGTAACTGCCTAGCAAAGGCTTAGAGTAACCTAGCAACCACCTAGCAACTGCCTAGCAACCACCCAGAACATCATAGCAATCACCAGAACACCATAGCAATCACCCAGAACACCATAAGCAACCACCTTAAACATCCTAGTAACTGCCTAGCAAAGGCTTAGAGTAACCTAGCACCACCTAGCAACTGCCTAGCAAAGACTTAGAGTGACCTAGCAATCACCTAGCAACTGCCCTAGCAACCACCCAGAACACCATAGCAACCACCCAGAACACCATAGCAACCACCTTGAACATCCTAGTAACTGCCTAGCAAAGGCTTAGAGTAACCTAGCAACCACCTAGCAACTGCCTAGCAACACCCAGAACAACCATAGCAACCACCTTAAACATCCTAGTAACTGCCTAGCAAAGGCTTAGAGTAACCTAGCAACCACCTAGTAACTGCCTAGCAAAGACTTAGAGTGACCTAGCAATCACCTAGCAACTGCCTAGCAACCACCCAGAAACACCATAGCAACCACCTTGAACATCCTAGTACTGCCTAGCAAAGGCTTAGAGTAACCTAGCAACCACCTAGCAACTGCCTAGCAACCACCCAGAACATCATAGCAATCACCCAGAACACCATAGCAATCACCCAGAACACCATAGCAACCACCTTAAACATCCTAGTAACTGCCTAGCAAAGACTTAGAGTGACCTAGCAATCACCTAGCAACTGCCTAGCAACCACCTTGAACATCCTAGTAACTGCCTAGCAAAGGCTTAGAGTAACCTAGCAACCACCCATAACACCATAGCAACCACCTTGAACATCCTAGTAACTGCCTAGCAAACACTTAGAGTAACCTAGCAACCACCTAGCAACTGCCTAGCAACCACCCAGAACACCATAGCAACCACCTTAAACATCCTAGTAACTGCCTAGCAAAGGCTTAGAGTAACCTAGCAACCACCTAGTAACTGCCTAGCAAAGACTTAGAGTGACTAGCAATCACCTAGCAACTGCCTAGCAACCACCCAGAACACCATAGCAACCACCTTGAACATCCTAGAAACTGCCTAGCAAAGGCTTAGAGTAACCTAGCAACTGCCTAGCAAACCACCCAGAACATCATAGCAATCACCCAGAACACCATAGCAACCACCTTGAACATCCTAGTAACTGCCTAGCAAAAGACTTAGAGTGACCTAGCAATCACCTAGCAACTGCCTAGCAACCACCCATAACACCATAGCAACCACTTGAACATCCTAGTAACTGCCTAGCAAAGGCTTAGAGTAACCTAGCAACCACCCATAACACCATAGCAACCACCTTGAACATCCTAGTAACTGCCTAGCAAACACTTAGAGTGACCTAGCATCTATCTATCTATCTATCTATCTGTGATCAAGACTGTATTTCTTTCAGACCCTCAAACTTTCTGGCCAGTCTTTCTCAATAAATCTCTGGATAAGTAAAAAAAAAAAAAAAAAAACAGCTGTCTGAAAATACATGTCTATGAATTCAGCCATAAAAATATTTCAATTCGTTAAATTTCAAATATTCAATATACATATAAAGAAATCTAATTCAGAACTATTTAAAATTCCACATAATATTCAATTTAGTTAATTACACTTCTAATTCAAATTTACACAATTCAAATTAAAATAATTTAATAAACTCCATATCAAATCAACATCAAGAACTTTTTGATCTGGTTGTAAATGTTGGTGTTGTAATGTGTGTGTTCTTGTGTTCAGATGCCGTTGATCTCACACTGGATCCAAACACAGCACACACTGATCTCGCTCTGTCTGAGGAGAACAGAAAGGTGACGTGTGTGAGAGAGAGTCAGTCGTATCCTGATCATCCAGAGAGATTTGATGAGCGTCATCAGGTTCTGTGTGGAGAGAGTCTGACTGGACGCTGTTACTGGGAGGCTGAATGGAGTGGAGATGATACTCATATATCAGTGTCATATAAAGGAATCAAGAGGAAAGGAGTGAGTCGTGACAGTGGGTTTGGATGGAATCAGAAGTCCTGGAGTCTGTATCGCTCTGATCACAGACTCACTGTCTGGCACAATAGTAACTACACTGCTGTTTCTGCTGGTTCAGGATCCTGTAAGAGAGTAGGAGTGTGTGTGGACGTGTCGGCCGGCACTCTGTCCTTCTACAGCGTCTCTGACACACACACACTCACACACTTACACACATTCACACACACATTCACTGAACCCCTCTATGCTGGATTTACACTTAATAATGTTAACTCTTCAGTGTCTCTGTGTCACATTAAACACACACACACAATGACTGACTGACTAACACACACACACACACACACACACACACACACTGACTGAAAAAAACTCTTTTGCTGTTCTTGTTTCTTTTCTCGTGTGTTTTCTGTGATCAGTGTATAACTCACTGTCCTGTTGTGTGTGTGTGTGTGTGTGTGTGTGTGTGTGTGTGTGTGTGTGTGTGTGTGTGTGTGTGTGTGTGTGTGTGTGTGTGTGTGTGTGTGTGTGTGTGTGTGTGTGTGTGTGTGTGTGTGTGTGTGTGTGTGTGAATGTTTGTTGATGTTGGTTTGAAGATCTTGTTGATCATATTAAGAATGTTGATGTTTTCTGGGTTTTTGTTGTTTCTTTAAATCTTTTTGATCATCTATCGGTTCCAGAAGAGGAAGACGAGCCGCTGAGTTTCTGTTTCCAGTTTCATTTGTTTGCTCACTTTTGTTGTTGAGTTCTTGTGTTGATCTGAAGCCTGTGAAAGAGAGAGAGAAGGACAGAGAGAGACAGAGAGAAGGACAGAGAGAGAGAAGGACAGAGAGAGAGAGAGAGTGAGACAGAGAGAGAGAGAGAAGGACAGAGAGAGAGAGTGAGACAGAGAGAGAGAGAGAGAGAGACAGAGAGAGAGAGAGAAGGACAGAGAGAGAGAGTGAGACAGAGAGAGAGAGAGAGAGAGACAGAGAGAGAGAGAGGACAGAGAGAGAGAGTGAGACAGAGAGAGAGAGAGAGTGAGACAGAGAGAGAGAGAGAAGGACAGACAGAGAGAGAGAGAGAGAGAGAGAGAAGGACAGAGAGAGAGAGAGAGAGTGAGACAGAGAGAGAGAGAGAGAGAGAAGGACAGAGAGAGAGAGAGTGAGACAGAGAGAGAGAGAGAGAAGGACAGACAGAGAGAGAGAGAGAGAGAGACTGTGTGAGAGAGAGAAGGACAGAGAGAGAGTTTAAATGGAAACACTTGAACATGTATTAAATAAAGTGTATAATAAAGACCACACACTGAACTCCAGAGAGATCACACACACACACACACACACCACACACACACACACACACACACACACACACACACACACACACACACACACACACAGCGTCAGGATGAAGATGTTTTCTGTCAGTCTAACAGGAAAGAGACACAGAGACACACTTGATGCTCCGGCTTCACTGTATTGTCAACATTAATATTGTGTAATATTTCTCAGGATGTATTTTCAGGAGATCATGTAATTTTACTGTATTATAATCACAGAATGATCCAGCATTCAGAAGCACTGCTAGAGAAACACGTGTTTATGACTCAACTCTAGACTCTATTAAATCTGTTTTGAATATGACAAATTTAAATATGACAAAATATATATTAATACATTACAAACTTGATTTGTCTAGTATTTTCTTAAAACTTTCTATAACATTATTAAAACTAGGTTCAAATCTATACAGCAGTTATCATGTATTTTCAGTTTGAAACTTTATAATAAATTGTATATATTAATCAGTGTCTCAAGTGTATTTAATATTTAGTGTTTCTCTTTTCTCTGATATAAATGAGAAATGCTCTTAATGAGAGTTCAGATGTCTTATTTTATTAAATACATTTCTTTAAACATCATTCATAACACACTTCATCTACTCCGGTGACGACACTGAGAAAGAAGACGACAATGCTTCTTACTTTTTCACTGAATCACATATAAAACTAACTATAATATGTCTAATAGTTTCTGTACAGAAGTGATTGTTCAGTTTAACGGCTGTAAATGTGTGATTTGTTATTTCCAATAGCAGGAAGACTTTCTCTTAAACGAACAGCTCTATCATGTGTGTGTGTGTGTGTGTGTGTGTGTGTGTGTGTGTGTGTGTGTGTGTGTGTGTGTGTGTGTGTGTCTCTTTATTTTCTGTTTCTCTTCTAGCAAATGTATTTGATCATTTGAAAAATCATTAATTAGTGGATGAATTAGCAATGATTGTTGCTTTAACAGTCTTGCGTTTGTCTTTTGTTCATCATTGGTAAGAAAGCATTTGCCATGATCAGAAACTGTAAAGTCACTCCTGGTGTCTTTTCCAGTCCTCAATCTCAAGTGTCTGATCGGGCTGAAGGTTTGATCCACTCAATCCAGCAGAGGGAGACAAACATTATTCACACAGCAGCGAATACTAGAGAAAGACAACATGAGCTCCACTATCCTGCCGTCACTGAGGCAAAGAGTGAGGCAATTCCTCTCCATTCGCTTTAATCCAACAAATCAAGGAGGAATGGGTAATAATATAATATAATACTATTTTATTAAATGAATCAGTAGGAATTATTCGACAATAAACATTTCAAATAGTAGAATATTGTCACATGACCTCATTATGATTCATATTTAATTCAGAGTCCAGTTTTCATCTCGGAAATTAATTATTTTGCATTATTCAGTTTCGAGTAAAAAAAAAAAAAAAAAATCTATATTTGCAAAATCGTCCAAGTCAAGCACAGTGCATTAGTCTTCAGTTCAGTGGGCTCTTCTAGCAAATGTATTTGATCATTTGAATAATCCAAACAGAAAATGTGCATAATGTGCTACGAGTTCACATGCTGTATATTAAGAGTAGTTATTAAAAACACACAGTGGATGTAACTCTTCTGTTCATATTGGACCAGACATGACAGCCGCAAAAGCCAATGTCTGTCTTTCCGGACTATAGTCGCACTTTTTTCATAGTTTGGCTGGTCCTGCGACTTATATTCAGGTGCGACTTGTAAATCAAAATGAATTCAGACTGAGATGAACCAAGAGAAACCATTACCGTCTACAGCCGCGAGAGGGCGCTCTATGGCGGAGTTGTTCAGAAGCGACACCAAGGATGAAGAAAATGATGTGGAATGAGATCGCGGGAGCTTGGTGAACTTGTTTACTGGTAACTTGCTTGTTGGACTCGCTGGCTTATGTTAATTTAGCCTATTCAGCCTCCCAGGTATATGTTCTTTATGCTATTGTGTAGCTGAAGAACTGTTAATGTGTTGCGTTAACATACCGGACACATATTCAGCCTGTTGTTCTGTGTAGTTGAATAACTTGCCTTTCCAGATTAAATGTCTGTTCTTGGTCTTGGATTTTGTGAAATAAATGTATAAATAAATGCGACTTATAGTCCAGTGCGACTTATATGTTTTTTTTCCTCTTCATGACGCATTTTTTGACTGATGCGACTTATAGTCCGGAAAGTACGGTAAATAAACCAGCAGGAGTCTGAACACTCGGAGGAGAGAGAGAGAAAACAAGAGGACAGAGAGAGTGAGTTTAGCTCTACTGTTCTCTGAATAATCAAACTAACTCGACTCAGCAGCTTTGCAGCATTTGTTAAATCTCTTTAAAGAGATGAACGTGTGTAAAGATCATGTTCAAGGGTCATTCTACCAGAAACGTACATTATCTGTCCTTGAATTGTTACAGTGAATAAAAAAGTATTTCATCCAAAAATTTCTAAAACTGGCTCATAGTTGATTTCTGTGAGTTGTTCTGTAAAGGAATATGTCATTCATTAGGTTCTCAGATATTTTTTTCTTTATTAAAAACACTTTTGAAAATTACAAATCCTGTCCATGCCCTTGTCCTCAGCCAAATTGGAGCTACAGCTTTCATAGTTTTGTTATGCTACAAACTGTTATTTAAAAAAAAAAAACTCATCAATAACAAGTTTAAGCTGTTATCATTCACATCAACTGATCAAAAACATAAAATTATATATAAATTCTACAAATAAATTCTATTTTACAACTGTCCCCATGTTTTGGTCAGTCCTGTCACGTTTACATAAAACTCTACATAAAATGTGTGAAATACACCTTTAAGGGTATCACTCAGAGGAAGTGACATCATTTGACCCAGGTGAAGCTTACATTGATTAAGGCTGAATTGTTTCATTGAATTGTATGATTTTAAGCTTGTTTTTGTATGTTTTTTTTAGGAAGACGAGCTAAAGGGTCAGGCCCTGTCACGGTTAAACATTCCAGAAAATAATGAAAATGTTTTAAATCCAAAACATGTCTAAAAAGGTTATTGAAATTCCTTGCTTGCATGTTAACAGTTTTTATGCTAGCATGCTAGCAGGCTGAGTAATGGCAGTTTACAATGGCCAACCGTCAGGCCCTGTCACATCAGGCCCTGTCACATTCCTGTGTGACACGGCCTTACAAATTAATGTTATTGTTCTTTTTTATTACATTTATTGCATATGTTATGTATTTAACGCATGCAATAGTAAAATGAAGGCCAAGGTGCTTGATTTTTATACAACTGTAGCCGTGGAAGTGATTTAAACACCTAAATTCAATTATTTGGAGGGCTGTCCCAATACTTTTGGCAATATTATGTATGTCCTTGGCTGAATTTTACCATAGTCTAATATTACTTTAACATTAAAATTATAATAATAATTTAAAAAAGAAATGCCAATCAAAACTTAAATAAAGAACACAAAACATAACTTTTTCTGCATCATCAAAATCCATAAAGTCAGTCCTGTCACAGTACCGTCAGTCCTGTCACGCCATGGTCAGTCCTGTCACACAGGAAATTATGATAAAAGTGTACTATTTGAGGAAATATTAATTAATTAATCTCTTTAACTGTGTAGATGAAGGTGGGGGTATATATCCACTACTATGTTTTTATAAAAATCTCCTATGTAAAGGTAGTTATTTTACAACTATATGAGTGCCTGCGGGTATTCTGTGATTTTGTGTACTACAGTTGACCGAAAAGTTACTTATATTTCTTAAAGGAATTATAAAACCATGTTAGATACAATCAGGGACATGTGATCAATAAGAAAATGCTATCTGTATCAAAGAAATTCATTAGGAAACCATTCTAACATATACAAATTTGTCTGTGACAGGGCCTGACATTTTAGGGGTGAAATGCGTATAAAAATGTATTTTATTTAATCATAAAAACATGCTGAGATGGGATGATATGTGTTTCTCATAGTTTAACATGTCCTCCATATGTCTCAACGTTCAGATTTAAGAAAAATATATTTTTTCCCCCAAGATTTTTTAAAGTGGAAATGTACGTTTCTGGTAGAATGTCCCACAAGCGTAACGTCTCAGCATGAGCTCCTGTATATGGTGTGTGTGTGTGTGTGTGTGTGTGTGTGTGTGTCGCAGTGGAAACTCACTCATTAAATGCTCTATAAATGTCTTTGAGTGTTGCGGTGAGCAGCATCTCTAACACACACACACACACACACACACACACACTTGAGCTCCTCCATGTTCTTCTACTCCACCTCACAGCAGCTGGACTCCTCGTTCACACACACACACACACAGCAGCAGCTGGACTCCTCGTTCACACACACACACACACAGCAGCAGCTGGACTCCTCGTTCACACACACACACACACAGCAGCAGCTGGACTCCTCGTTCACACACACACACACACAGCAGCAGCTGGACTCCTCGTTCACACACACACACACACACACAGCAGCAGCTGGACTCCTCGTTCACACACACACACACACACACAGCAGCAGCTGGACTCCTCGTTCACACACACACACACACACACACACACACACACACACACACACACACACACACACACACACACACACACACAAGTGTGCTGTTACTTTATTTAGATTTCATTTCTAAACCCTCTTCAGACTAACAGACCCAGAGCAGGACGAGACTCAGTTCAACACCCTGTGAACGACAAACTAGAGTTTTCTGGCTTTTAGTCCATGTCTGTTAGTTCTGAAGCCATTGATAAGCTTGTGTTCTCCAAAACATTGACAAAATTATATTTTTGCACATATATTTAAAATCCCTAAAGCCAGAAAGCTGTTATGACTGTGCAACACACAACTCCCCGTTCAATAGGGAATACATCAACACTCGACAGAAAAACACAGTTTACCTCTTTTCTTTAAGAAGAAATCAAAATAATATTTATTACACTTGTACAATAACACATAAATATTACAACAGATTGTTTTTTAATGCCATCATGAACACAGATGACACTATAACACTGTTTCTCTGGCACTGAGGGAGAATATCATCATTTATGACTGACATCAGGAACCGCACAAGTAATATCAATATGAAATGTCATCAATATGAAAACGGTACAGGTGTAGTTTCATAACATCAGCAACATGAACCATTTAAAACAGCACTTTCATAGTGATACTTTGGTTAAATATTAAAAACTAATGTAGTTCTGGCTGATATTTACAGCAGTATTTGGATGTTATGAACAGAATGAAGCTGTAATTGTGTGTTTCCAGTTTGAGCTTTAAGGAAACTGAAATAACCCTGTCAGGACCACAACTATTTCTCACCAAAGCAGAAGATGACAGACGGACAGATGCTAAACCAAAATAAAACACTGGTAAACAATGGTTTCAAACATGTGCTAAACTATATTACATTAAAGATAGAGAGAAAAGTGAGAAATAAACGCTACTGTGAATGGGAGATTTCAACATATTATTCTGGCCTTTTGAGACAAAGAGTTTGCCAGCAGAAGCAACAACAAGAACAACTTAAATAACAGCATGAATGAATCCAGTTGAATTGCCTTTACTTTGGTTTCAGCACAATATTAGAGTTGCAGATTTGTCTGAATGGATCAATGAGGAAAGATCAGCTCAATGATGGAGTCAAGCGTCCAGGCGAGTCTGTTCTGGTTCTCAGCATCTGGTGATGAAGCTCCTGGATTGGGTTTTGGCCACCAGTAATCGCAGCGAATCGCTGGACGTCCGGATGAGTTCTCTTCCACTGACAGGGAAAGACAGAGCAGAGGAGGATTATTCTGTCCGTTTCAGAGTCAAGAACGTCCATCATCTCATCTGTGAAACCTCAGACGCCTGTGTTAAATCTTATCAAGTGAATCTTATGAACATGTTCAAGTTTCTTGTTTCAGAATCAGAATGATCTTTATCCACCACTGAATTTGTTGTAGTTTTTCAGGAGCTCCGGGTACATACATACATATTACATTATTTCTCTCCAAAAAAGAAAGAAAGAAAGAAAGAATATTTAGCTTAAAGAAAATAATAATTTAGAATTTTTGTACTATAATGCAAACAATAATGATTATAATAATGAAAAATAATAGTTCAAATTGGGAAGTAAAAGAAAGAAAGACTGAGGAAAAATGGGGAGCTTGAGTGTTTACACATGCTAGTATTAGTTGTGCTGCTTTAATGCTGATTTACATAAAAGTAGTAATAAATTAAAAACTACTGTAAGAATGTAAGAATAATGTGAAATGAGAACAAATAAAACACAACAACATTCAGAAACATTATAAAATCAATTATTTGGGCACTTAATTAATGTCAAAATGCAAAACATTTTAACGGTCACAAAATATGCTTCATTTCTTATTAATGGAAGTTATAATATATCATTAAAATATGTAATTTTTGCACCACTAGTGGCAATTGCAAAAAATAAAACAAGTAGCCCTTCCTATGACTGGGCCATATCACTAAAACAATACAATATTTTTCAGCTTTTTGACAATATTCTATATATTTGCTCTCAAAAAAGATCATTTTTCAGCTTTTTTTCAATCAGAGGATCAATTCTTTCAGCCAAATCAGTAAAAATCTAGTCAAAAATAAAGTGAATGGGAATGTTTTTTTAATCAATGGAGACAAGATGACGTATTACAGCGGAAGGTCAGCATGTCAAATGTTTTGATAAGAGGAACTGTAAAAACAAAAGTAGAGCTAACTTTTTTATAAATAAGGCAAACTATCACTCAACTTGAAGTTAACTCCACACACTTGCTTAAAACTTGTGTTCATCTAATGAGTAACAGGGTCTTTTGCAACTATGGATTGTTTAGCATTTAGCAATGCAAGCAGCAACAATCCTTGTTTTTCATCTCCATGTTTGATTTTCAAAGATAACTTCATGACATGAACATTGTTTGTCTCTTAAAACTGTAGTGTTCACCTGTGGTAGTCCAGGCCCACCAGACTGACTCCATTCACAGCGAGGATCCGGTCGCCCACTCGGAGTCTCTGGCTGAGCGCTGCTGGGGAGTCTGGCACCACTGACTTCACGTAGATCCCGCTCTCTCGCAGGGGAGTTTTCTGTTACCAACAAGACAAAACAAAGAGAAGACTCGAGATTAGCGATGACTAGATGAGGATCTGCACCAGCAGGAAGTGAATGATTGGTTTCTGTATCACCTTAATCACCACTGATGCATTTGTTTGAGAGCGTTCCTGAGTCACATGGAGAAAGTAGATGTTTTATTGTCTCTGAATGCTAAACCACACAGTCATCAGGTTCTTACTCAGTTCATCTGATTGTTAACATCAACCTCAATGTCAGTGCAGTTCTGGGAAACACAGGAGATCTCACGTTCAGTCAAGCTCTGGACTCATTGTTGGCTTCGAAAGACGATCGGTGTGGCCAACGCAAACCCATTCGTCCCCTACTGAGCAGTTTCTCGTAAAATGTAACCCCCCCACATGTGTACCTCATAGCTAACACCTAAGTCAGCAATTCCAAGTCATTTACAGGGCCAAAGTCTCTGAGCAAGTGAACAAAATAGCTCAAAGTAACTATGGCTCTGTTCCAAAGCATAGTAAGCTGCCTTTGTAGGCAGTATTTTAAGGTCTCACATGATGCAAAATCTGTTAGAAAAGTTAGGGAACAGCATTGTCCTGCCGTCCAAGACATCATCGACCAAAACCAAATTCAAAACCAAGGTAGCAACACATGTGTCCTTTGCAGAGAAGACAATCCCACAATGCACCGCAACAAGTTCAGTGAACAAATCTAGCCAGATAGTGGATAAAGTGAGGTTATAATATTTTAAAAAAATCTATTTTACACAAAACATGTTTAGAAGACGTGGATTAAACCACTCGATTTACATGGATTCCTTATATGAGGTCTTTATGAACGTTATGAAAGTTTTGGGTGAATGGACTTTCAATGGAGGGACGGAAATCCCTCATTTACACGAAAGACTCACTGGGTTTAGATCAACATGAGGGTGAGTAAATGTTGACAGGAGTTTTATTTTAGGGTGTATTCCCCTTTACAGATTAGGATGCTGTCTATGTAGGAAGCTCTCTAGGTTTTGGAGCACAGACTACATGTCCGGATCTAATCTAGCCCTGTTATTTTTAATCATAACAGCTGTTGACTGGCCTTGATCTGAAGGTGTTGTGCAGCTCAAATGGCATTACAGTTTGCATTCGACATATAAAACCGTGTGTCTAAAGAGAAATGAAATACCTTCTATATATAAAACAGGGTAATTTCATAAGCATGATCACAATGAAGGAACAACTATTAAAGTCAATATGCCAATCAACTCACCAGAGGAACCGAAATTTATTTATCGGCTTCAAATGTTACGTCGTCTACAGTAAATAGAGAGTGTCTATTAAACCAAACTTGTCCAGGGCATTTTCCTGCTAAATTCCCATTACCGCAAAGCACAAAAAAGTTCACATACTATTCACTGGAGAAAGAGTAGACAAGTGTAGAATATAAAAATAGGACAAAGATATTTCTCACCATTCCATCCACCAGTGCCAGACCAAGACCATGAGGTCCTCTCATCAGCTCTACGGTGAACACCTCATCTCTGTCCTCCTCGTCTTCCTCTTTTCTTTGGTCTGTGTTTCCTTCCAGGCCGTTCTTTACTGGGAAAACAACATCAAACGCATCACATCATCAGCTCTGGGCCTTCACTAGATCAAATAAAGCATAAACAAACTCAAATATCACTGAATGTCCAGGTCATCCCAAACATCATCCCAAAATCAGAAGAATTATATTTTGCATGAAGAAAATGAAGGTTGTTTTCAGGACTATCAATATTATTATCATGGCATTAAAGTCAAAATGAAATCAGAATTGTAGGTCAAATGGGAAAGGTCAAAAGTCACCCGTAAACAACTGAACTGACATAAACATCAGATAATTCTGCATGATGATGATGATGATACAAGAATGACTGTTTTCCTGTTCCCATGAAGATCTTCTGCTGTGGGCTGGTGGAAACACAAAGGGCTTTCCTCCAGCGCTCGGCCACCCGGCCCGCGTCCTGAACAATGCCCGTCCCCATTAAGATTCCACCCAGCAAGTCAACTGTAAATTCCCATGATGCTTTATCCATTGCTCTTTTTTCTCCTGACATCACCACCTCTCTGTAATTCTTGAACCAGATTATAGGATTTGTGCCAGTACCAAAAAAAAAAACAGCCAAAACTAGTGTGATCTAAGCAGAGTCCCTTTGATTAGGAAAACCCACACTAGTCTTCAGAGAGAGGAGGCGGGAAACCAGTGGGAACGGGATGCCACATGTAGAGCTTTCCATTCCTTAACTATATATTAAATGTACAAATGTCCAAGTTTACACACTATTTTCGTTCATTCTTTGTTTCGGCTCTATATTCTGATTGGACTGTGTTTGAAGCTGTTGTTAAATGTGACAATTTGCTTGGCAACATAAACAGCCATATAGTAGAGAACGTCAACACACATCAGAGATAAACTATGTGGAAGTTGAGATATTTTGTGAATAAAATGTTTTTTACGAATACAAAGCATTTGCATTGCTTCATAACATCTGGATTCAACCATGGGAGTCAGATGGATTTCTATTACAATGCCTTTATGACATTTTTGAAGTTTTGTTGGAATGGCCTTTTAATGGAGGACAAAATGTCTTAGGTTTCATTTAAATACCTCAGAATTTTCATTTTTGGGTAAACTAACACAAAATGTTGTTTTTTTTCAGATCTGAATCTGAATGCTGCTTTAGTTAATGAAGGCTTCCTGTTGATTGGATTCTCAATCCTTTAAAAATGTATGACCTGTCATCATGGAAATCATTCCTCGTCATTGATGAAACAGCAAGAGTTAAACATATTCCTCCAAATGCCGCTACAATAAGTGTTAAAGCGCTGAAGAAACTCTATGATTTACCTGATCTTGAGAGAGAGAGAGAGATTGAGGCACAATTTGGATTGTTCTCACCTGACCATTGCTCATATTATAAATATATTATGCGTGGGAAAAACATTCTGGAGAGGAGATATGCTGGTTTCCAGCTTCTTCACCCGATGGAGCCAGAGCACACAAACCCAACTCCACATCAACACCAGCACCACCCAATACTCCTCCAAAGACAATACACCCTGCCTTTGAAATCAGGGAACACACTACAGGGTGAACATGTCTGAGGTGTTTCTCAGAGTACAGCTCACAAACTAATAGAAGACAAGTAGAACAAGAGCTACATCTCTTTTCATGTAGCTTTACATCAGTGTAAAATCATGCGTATGCAAGGAACACTGTTTTTTCTGTTGTTGTTCCCAGAGACTAAACAGACCTTTATCCAGAATCTGGTGGAGAAAAGCAGATCAGCAAGTGTCTTGGTGTCTTGCTTGATCATGGTCAAGTCAGGGATTGATGCTTACATTTTTCCCAAGGTCCACATGTGCTCTTAAGTTGAAATTTGTTATAGGCCTACTTAAAATGAATAATTTTACACGTCAGCCGAGACAAAAGCTACAAAAATTTGTGTTGACTTTAATGCCAGATACAGTTTATTGTGTAACCAAAATACCAATAATAACCAGGAAAAACTTTAGTCATAATGGACTTTTATTTATAAACAAGCGTAAAATACACTGGGACTCTTATTTTGAAATGTTTATGTTTTACTATAGAGTGCAACAGTCTGGTTCCAGAAGTAAACAATCATTTTACCAATTTACCAATTACCATTTTAGATATTAAATACTTTTTATAACCTTAAATTTCACAAAGCTGAGGACCTGCAGGGACCTTTTTTTATTCACACACATGCGGATTACCTTTCCTGTGCTGGCGTGCCGTCTGCTGTGTCGCCCCCTCCAGCGGGCCGGTTTCCAGCTCGGCCTGGTCGAGATTCTGAGGGGTGTTGGGAGGCGTAAGCAGGCAGGAGGGGTCGAGGGCCAGACTCTTGTGGTAGCCCAGGTCTGTACTCCCAGACAAGCTGTTCTGGAGCTCCAGGCTCTTGAGTTTCTGGGTCAGGACGGCCTCACACGAGCTCAGGTTGCTGTGAGACTCCCGGAGCTGAGGAGGTGTCAGGGTGACGGGGTGTTGATCTGTTGCCTCTGAATCCTGGCAGGTGATTGGTTCAGTCGTTGGTTCAGTCTCTTCATTCAAGTTACTGCTGGAGCCCTGAATTAATCCAAAATGACAAAAATAATTATCAGCTCATATTTCAAGACATGTTCGATTGATTTGTAGAGCACTTTTCAGAGTATGCATCACTTCAAAGCAGCTTTGGAAAAAGTCATACTGATATGTCAGTAATGCCTTAGTGCTGTACCTGAATCAAGTGATCTTGGATGATATGACAATATAAAACCAGGATACAAGTGATCCCCCGGATTTAGATCTATCTATATTGTATTTGTAGTGTTGTCTAGCACATATATCAGTGGCATAATGACATCTGAGCACTCAAAGGCAATTAAGATATAAATATTTGTAATTTTGTTCTATCAAGAGATATAAATGTTGGTTGGTTTTGTTCTATCACGAGATGTAAAGTGCCCCTATTATGCTTTTTAGAATATTAGGCAAGGCAAGGCATATTACAACGCAATATTACTCTTATTGGTCGGTTTTGTTCTAAGCGAGACTAAACAATTCTCAAAAAGCATCATATTGAAGATATGATTTGGTTGTCTTAAGTGAAAAATAGCTAGTTGTCAAAGAGTTTTATGCTAGTTAAATATTTTATTATTAAATTCACCGTAATTTAACCAACAGTGTTGAGAAATATGGGGTATGGATTTAATTTAAATTAATAAAGTCTCTGAGTAGAGGCAGAAAAACTATAACGTGATGGCGTTCCTTACTGTGAAAATTAACAAAATTTTCTAAATAAAAACTTCTACACTCTTCAACTAACCATTGCACTAAATGTCTGTGCATTTTGTGTGGCGTCTAGGGCGTTCACAGCATGGAGGAGGTTTACCTGTGAGGGCTGATGATCAGACTGTGTCTGGCTCTCTGGGAGAGACTGGATAAACTCCTGCAGATTCTGCAATGGCGGGAACAGCCCTGGCTCTGTGATGGGATTTCCCAGCTCCAGATGAAAGATGCTGCTGGGCAGGATTAGAGGAGGATGGTTGTCGAAACTTTCCAGGATATTAGCTAAGACAAAAAAATATTTTTGCTGTCAGGCACAGAGAATCTCAGCGAGCATTTAAGACATCATTTGAGCCCTTTATACGTAGACCTCCCCCTGATAATGAAGCACCCAATGCTAAAAAGGTTAGTTGAAAGCAACACTGACACTGTATTTTAATGTTTATTGCTTTAAAGATGCCGGCTTTAAACCAATCAATTTTATAATGTGCGATATACAAATAAATGTGATGTGACTTTACTGGAGAGTTGAATTGCGGAGCTGGTGCAAACATATCCACATCTCTATGATCAGATGCTTTCTTAACAGATGTTTTCTCACTGCTGTCATTTTTGTTGTATGTTTATTTTGTTATTGAGAGAAAAGCATTGCATTACATATACATATTCATCTAAATGCTTGCTCTCAGCAATTTGGGTGGTGTCGCGGACATTCGCTTACATTATACTGCTGAAAAGGTATTTCAAACTTCTTTTTACCTCCAAGTGAAGAAAGAAAAATAACTTTGTCATGAGTATATCAGGGCCTTAAGGCAAACCTTTTAAAATACACATATAAAACAGTATTTAATCAATTTAGGCTGTAGGTATACTATATTATGGAACTGACAATGGTCAAATGTCACTGTTCATCTGTGATTACAGGATGATGTGTGTGTTCATATTTGAGCTCACATGTATGGAGGGCCGCCGCTGCATCCTCTGGAGACGGGGTCCAGCATGGAGGGCACGTACGGGCTGTGTTGTACTCTCTCAGCATATGATGCAGCTGTGCAGGGTTCAGATGAACAAACTCAGCTCTCAGAGTGGACCATGATGCCTGTAAACACACACAGATGCATAGAAGAATGAAAAATTCACGTAAAACTAAAAGGGCTTTTAAGGCCTAGCCAGATTTCTCAGCAGGGTTAGCTAACTATTCAGGACAGGAGAAAAGTGCTGGTGAAATGTCTTTAGAGATGTGTTGACCCACGATTGGTCACATGCATTGTAATCTTGATTTTGCAGCAGACAATGGGCACAGAATTGGATATGGCTTACAATGCTTTTGGGAAACACAGCTCAGCATGATTTAGCAATGGTAACGGTTGGAAAAAAAAACTGCTTTCAGTTAGTTTACTCATTCACACATCTCACAAGTCAATTTAGATGAAATTTTTGTGTTGTATAACAATGAAAATACATTTTTAGTAATATCACTTAAAGGGAGCATGTACAAAGAAAATAGCAAAGGACCCAAGACTGAGCCTTGTGGTGTACCCTCCTTTACCATCGAAAAGATGTTTTACACAATCACATTTACACAAACAAACGGGTAGAATCTAAACTAGGTTAGTGTCTGTCCAGAAACAGCAACACAATGTAAAATGAATGTGTCACATGTAGCACTTAGTTCAAGTAACACTAGCAGAGATATGCAACCCTGGTCAAATATCATTTAGTCTGAATGTTTTAGTACATGTCTATGTAGTAAGGAGAATAATTGGGTGGACACAACAGTTTCCAGTACTTTGATGAAAAAATTCTTTTCACAAGGGTACATATTCTCTGACAACACATGACAAGTAAACTCTATTGTCGACCAAACCAAACATCTTTAAAATACCGCAAAGGAAATACAGTCAAAACACTTAAACAAAAGACAGTTCACCAAATAACACTCCACATTTATTTTTTCATTCTCCTTTACTTGTGTCTTGTCTAAATAACAGAGTAGTGTTTTCTTCTGTGTCATTTTTTTGCATCCAGAACAAAATAACATCCACTACTTGTATATAATTAAACCAATCTCTTCACAAAATTATATAGGAAGCAGTGGCTGGGAATGAACATTATTGTACAAACTCACTAGAACAACAGACTCTTGCTGAACCTGACAGGATATGTTAGGCATTTCCTTACAGTTACAGCTTAGTTTCATTCAACAGAGAGTTTATCTTTAGAGTTTTTTTTTTTTTTTTTAGTTTAATTTAATTTGAATACAGAATATAGTCCATATGCCTTGAACTAAAACAAAGTTTCAAGGAGACCTATAACGCTCTTTTACCAAGTCTTGATTTTGGTTTTGGGGTCTTCTAGAAAAGGTTTTCATGCTTGAAAGTACAAAAGACAATATATTTGACATTGTTGCAGCACCTCTCTTCCTAGTCTGTCAGTAACACTCTGTTTAGTTCCTGTCTATATGAAGCCTCTCCTTTCCATAAGTTTCAGAAATGCCATGCCTGATTCCATAACCGCAAGTTTCAACATACTCATTTATTTTACGTATGCCTTGGGTGGGAATTATTTAAATGAGGAATATTGACATGTTTGTTCCTGGAAGAAAACTCAAGACTCCCTCTGGAGTGACACTGTAACTTTGCAGACCTGTCATGCTCAAACAGCAACATTACAGAAACATTTAAAAATATTTAATACACTGTTTTGAGGGTTGCATGCCAATTATACTGATAGTTACTTAATTTAATTTACCAATTAAATATAAATCAAAGTAATGAAATATATTTAGGGTGAAAGTTGAGAGAAAGTTACAATGTCTGTAGCACTAAGATAATAAGTTGGAAGACATTGCTAAATATTACTTCTTATATCTTTATTTTGATTTGGGGAAGAAATGTCACGTGGCAAGATTCACTATTATACCCTGAAATGAAGCATGAGAGATTTTTTATAAATCATTTAGCTGATGCATAGACATTTTTAAGACGCCTCAAACACGTGATGGGTGGTGTTACATGAGTCTGGGAAGGGCTGTGATCTGTAGGACCGCAGGACTCACTCTTGGCTAATAAAGCCACAACACAGTCGTGCATGTGCATCAGACGCATGTTTATGAGTAACTCATTTTCTCCAGCTGAATGTGCAAATTATTTGCGTTTCACTTCTATCCGTAGCCAGGTCTGGTCTTGGTTTCTCCAAGGATTTGACTGTAGAAGGGCTAAACAAGTAACCAGTCCCATGAGTAAAACAGGTCTGGTGTAGATGTTGGATCTACGTCTTCGTTCACCATTAAATAAAATATTGCTCAGAGACCAAAAATGGAAATGAATGGAAATGTATCAAATTTGTTTCAGATCTTACTCCTAAGCTTTCTTAAACATAATTTTTTTTTTTTTTTTTTTTTTTAAACACACAAATGAGACAAATGGCAATGAATGTGGATAGAAGCTCAGATCATTTGGTCTTGGAATAATTTGATGAGAAATGCTGGAGATCTCTGATTTTGACTGCATTTTGAATATATGACAAATCTGTGAAGGACAGTTTAAGAGACTGTTGAGAGAACTTGTGTCATATTGTGATTTTTCTTTGCTATAGACACCCACAAAAGGCTGGACTGAATAGTCAGAATGGCTGTCCCAAAAATAGATGGATGGAAAAGGGGAAAAGACATCTGCAACTATGTGCAGAAATGGATGTTTTACAAACCACAAACTGTGCGCTCATGCCATGGGTGGAAACTTAACAACCAGTCTCCCAGCAACTTTGACATGCAACCATTGTTTGTTGACGGATAGAGGAAGTTAACATTCTCTAATTGCACACTGGATGATTCTGACAGACACATGCTGTCTCTTTACTCTCAACAAGTGCTACATGTGATCATATTACTAGCCAGAAAAGTACAGTTCCTCAAGACAAACTTTGATGTTGGCTTGACCTAAAAGTTTCAGATCAATACAGTATTATGGGTTAGATCGATTGGTTGCTCGAGTGTTCGGAGTGGTTGGTACGGTTGTCTTTGGTGTAGCTATGGTGTTCAATAGAGGTTGATAGGGTGTTTTTAGGTTACTTTTTCACACTTACAATTGTTAATCCCAGATGATTCAAAATCTTAGGTAAACTATTCCTCGACGAGCACGCAACCGGTTTAAATGGAATCTGTGGAAATGTGTGAAACATTGCTGAACCCAAAGTTAAATTTCACCTTCACTTGGGCTATAAAGATGTTAACCCAGAGTCACAGCCAGTTCAAACAAATGCAAAAACTGTTTGATTTCCGCATGCGATTTCTCTGTTCAGACTAATATGTTTTCATGTTTTAAAGTGCACTTATTCTGATGTGTTGACTAACATACTAAAGCACATATAAAGTACTTGATTATAATTTTAACTGTGTTAATTATCTTTAAAGTTAATTTCAAAATCGTAATTTTAAGAGTGTAATTACAAATACATTTAAATACAAGTTTCAATATAAATGAATATAATTTACAAAAGTTTACAAAAAATGCTTGTCAGTAAATTCAATAGTACACTTTAACCAGACAATAAAAAAAAAATTAAAAAAAATTAAAAAACATCTAAAGGTGTACTTAAGTCATACTTAAATTTAAACTATAACACATTTTCATTCATTTGTAAATGACATTCTGGTATTGTAGTTTTGTATTTGTGTGTAGAATGTTTGTTTGTTTACTCTTTGTTAATAAGTTCAACATTCCTAGGGACTATGGATGAAAAAAGTTTGCCAATTTGGCAAAATCTGCCAGATAAAAAAAAAAAAAAAAGATCTTGTATTATTAATGTATATTGTATTATTAAATTATATACAAACATGCAATTAAAAATATTATTTTACTACATTATTTCTGTAATAAGTACTCTTTTTAAAAGTAAGCTAAAGTGTAATTCTTTTTCACAAGGGTATCTTTCCGAGTCCGTCATGGTTTTAATAATGGAGAAAAACCCTTAATCCAATTGGGAATGAAATGTGGTTCAGTTTTTGAAATATTTACATTTCCTTCATTTACTGTTAAGGTTGACTGCGTAATGCAGGACAAATAAACACAGAGATCATGTGACAGAGTGAGTCATGTATATGTTTGTGTGGAGTGTGTTTAAAGTAAACTCAGTCACTTAAGACATGAGATCATACAAGCCCCTCCCACCCAGAGCTGTAATCCAGCTCTCTGATAGGCTAAGAGGCTTACCGGTCAAAGTTCATTTACTGCAGAGCCTTCACGAGACCTGTAAACCCCCACGGTACAGGATGTGTTTGGGTGACGTGCTGTAAACCTTACACTGTCCCTCTGTTATTCTGCCTTTCTTTTATGGTATGATAAGTTAAGTGAAACTCACTTCCTTATGCACAAAAGAGTAAACAATGCGTCCCCCCCCCCCCCCCCCACTATCAATGGCTTTAGAAGAAAGTTAACTGGTTTAAGACCAGAAAAACAGCTGTTTTGACTCCGTCTACATTGTATTTACAAAATGATTCAACTTTGATGACTGAGCAGAATAATGCATATTATTCAGGATTATATGACAGGCTGAACGGGTTTTTATTTACGTGGTGAGCGGAAAAAAGGCATGACTCAAGAAGTAAATATGACGTTTGTCATGAGTTTGATGCCATCATGAGGTTATATTGAATTAACTTGGGCTTGTGAAACAGGTTTGCTCTGTATTTCTTGAAACATCACGTCATTTTTATGTCTTTTACAAGGGTTTTTATTGGTGTTTCTATAACTGATACTCACACCTGTCCAATCAGCAGTCAAACCCAGATCACAACCTCCAGCGCACCTTGCTGTCAAATCCAAGTTAATTCTTCTTTGCAACTGAAGAATTTCCTTATTTATTCAGAAGGAAACTCGATCAAGCCGTTTGTCAAGCGAAGTGAACAAACAATATAAGGGTGCACTCACTTTATGACCGGAGCATTTCCTTTCTGGTGAATTGTTATCTCTGGATGAGGGCCTTTAAAATGATTTAGCCTTCACTAATGAATCATTCAGACTGATTTGTGAACTGTTTTGACTTATTCATTCACGGGAACAACTCAAGATACAATTTCTCTCACAACACTATAGGTTGCAAGTAACTTTTACTCTACACAAGAGAAATATCTATAGCTGATGGAATATTTCAGTGTGTAACAACAAAAATGCACAGGTAACACTTTAAAATAAGGTTCAATTTGTTATTATTAGTATAACTAACATGAACTATTTTAGTTAGGGTTAAGTTTAACATTTACTAATACATTACTAAAATACATTTTTTATCTGTTAATGAACAAAGATCAATAAATGAACTAACAATTAGACATAATACTAAAGCATTTCTCTAGTTAGGGTGAAGTTTAACATTTACTAATACATTACTAAAATAAAAATGGTTAAAAATTGTAAGATCAATCAATGTTTTAACAAATGTATTACTCATTCTTAGTTAATGTATTAAGTAATGTTATAATAGGACATTATTGTAAAGTGTTACCAATTAATATTCAGTATAGAGACTTCCATGATGTGTAAAGGGTGTGTTCACACTTGGCAGGTTTGATTCGATTTAAACAAACTCTCGACTGAAATATGAACTCAACACAGAACAAAGACATCTAAACGAACCAAAAACAGGTCCTGATGACACAAGATGTGACCCTTAAAAAGGACAGAATGCTCAAGCAAACCTGTTTAATCTCGTCATAGTCGTGATGTTGACAATCACAGTTCAGTTCAGGCACAAAAACACTGTCTTCTTGAAGCAGATCTTGGTTTGTGTGTGTGTGACGAAGGCGATTCATGCCGCTGTTTTGCCACATGACACAAGCTCAACACAAGTTCTCAGCTGGTCTAAATACCATCATACTGTGTGTACGCACACACAACAAGCACATTTACCCCCAAACACAGCTTTGTTCTGGATGTTTGGTAAGTTCCATCGTAAAATATACGTCATAAAAGCTGTTTTTGTTTTGTTTTGTATCTTTATGTGTTGTTAAAAATAACAGCGTGAACACGAAGCGAACCAGGACTAAATGTATCCTATTCTTCTTCTTTTTTTTATTATCCGGATCAAACGAACCAAGAGAACCCAACCACAAGTGTGAACACACCCTTAGATTTAATTAATTCCCATGACTTTTCCATGCCTGGAAAACACAATTTCAAAATTCCCAGATAATTCCAGGTTTTCCATGACAATAGGAAACAACATATTGGGTAGATTCACCTCAGATGGTTCAAATCATATTTTGCCTCAAAATTTGAAGATAAATTAAAATTATAAAATTATATTTAGCCTTTAGAAAATGAAACATTTCCCCAAAATTCTCATTTTCTACTGCAATGAATGAATGAACTAATTCAGGTTAAGGCACATTATTAATCTAATATCTGTATGCAAAATAGAGCTTTCCTAAATGTACAAATATTGTCTTTTTTACTGTTTAACTGTGAGTTTATAAAATTGAATGTTGTTTGAATCCTGTAAAGATTTGATTTATTTTGTGTCAGAACATATTATTGTGTGCAAGTACATGATCATGGTACTGGAATCATCCCTAAAACAACCCTTCAGCATCTGTGCAAGCTCTTGTGGAGCATCTCTAGGGTTTCTGACCTGCAGAAGGGTCTCTTTGGGAGTCGCGAGCAGGTTGACGGCTGAAGAGAGTTTCTGGAAGGAGTCGGCAGCTAAATCTCCCAGCCCGATGCTTTGAGTCCAGTCCATCAGCAAATCCAGGTTGGCCCGGATCTGCACTCCTCTAGACCACTGGTAGAAACCACCGCCAGACCCTGCAAACACAACCACAACTATATTTATTCTGAAGTCACAATTAGTGCAAGTGGTAAAACATGTTCATCATATTAAGCTTCTCTTTATTTTTCAATAATCATCAAGTCACATGTAGGATTTGAACTCAACCAGTCATAGTTGTGTCTGGCTTCAGCAGAATATTGCGCGCAAACAGACCAATGATATTTACACCTGGATGCAAATATTCACTCTGTAAAATTCACACCCTTGTGAGAAACACGTCCCAACAGAGAAGCAAGAGCACTGGGGTGAAAACAGCCGGTTCTACAAAGTAGTTTACAACACACTCTCTCATCTTCTCTTGTGGTCTTATTTTGGTGTGTGAATCCATATAACTTGCACTGAAACCTCAGTGGTGATTTGCATAAAAAAAAAAAAATCAAAGAGTTCACGCACAGTAAATTGACTCTATTTTTGAGTGCGAATCACCATCAGGTTTTGTTGAGTCTTCAGAAGGACAGGTCATGTGCTCACCTCTCTCCATGAGCGCGTTGAAGAGCGAGGCGTTGGTGAAGAAGAACAGGTAGGTCAGCAGTTGAGACGTGATCTCGCTGTGCACCAGGAACGTCTTGAGCAGTGTCAGGGCCTCCTTCAGGACGTCCAGGATTTGGCTGACTCCCGCAGGCGTGCGCAGCTGTCCGCTCTCAGAGAAAGGGTTACTGTCCAGCAGCTCCGGCAACACAGCATACATACTCTAACAGAGGGACGGGGACATAATGTCTGATTAATGTGCTTAACAATCCATTAACTGATGTATCCCGTACAGAATCTTATAATAGCTTAAATAGTAGCTTTATTAAAAACAACTTTATTAAGAGGACCACCCCATATATAACACGTTGTTTACTGAAGTATATACCCTGTATTTTGAGCATGAATGGTGTAGTTATAATAATTACTCCAAAGTCATGTGAAAATTATGCATGCAATATTTTGCGCACAATGCAGTCATATAATATCTACAACATACATATATATATATCATGGGGGGCACACAGGACATAAAGAAAAATCTATGTATAGAGTTGTAAGTTTTAATAAACATTTATAAATCTGAATATATAATTGAAAATCTGAATATATTATTAGAAAAATCTTGACTTGTGACTGAAAAATGAATATATAATTTAAAACCCTGAAAATTTCTAAATAAAATTATATATATATATATATCCCAAATTGTATCCAAATTGTAAATTGTAAAATAAAAGTTGTAAAATATCTATATTTAAAAATCTTTAATAGTTGAATAGTAAATCTAAATATATGCCGCTGTTCTGTTTGGGATAAGTACGATTTTTAAAAACATTTTCTTTGAAAGAAATTAATACTTTTACTCAGCAAGGATGCATTAAAGTGTTAAAAAGTGATAGTAAAGGTATTTATAATGTTACAAAAATGTCTGTGTCAAAACAAATGCTGTTATTTTTCAACTTTTTATTAAACACAAAAAAATTATAAACATTTAATAATTTTATCAATAATAAGAAATGTTTATTGGGCATCAAATCATCATATTAGAATGATTTCTGAATGATCATGTGACACTGAAGACTGGAGTAATGATGCTGAAAATTCAGCTTTGATCACAGGAATAAATTACATTTTACAAATAATATTTTAAATTGTACACTGTAAAATGTAATTGCTGAGCTTACTAAAATGATTAAGTAAACTTAACTTATTTGATTAAGTTTGTTGACATTACTTAGTTTAACTAAGTAATTCCAACTTTTTCCCCACACAAAGTGCTTAAACTCAACTTGTTCATTTAGCTCAACTTAAAAGTTTAAGTATTGTGAATGCACCAGATATACAGTAGGTGGCGGTAATACTCCAAAGGAGTGAGAGCTCATTAATTGGACGAAGAAGAAGAAGACTACACATGCTACTTGGTTCAGATAGCCGGTTCATTAATTTGCACATGGCTGGATGAGAGCATGATGAGGTGAGTCTCTTTTTTTTTATAGTTTAACTGCTACATTTTCATTACAAAATAACAATATACCAATCAAAGTTCATAAACAGTAGTATTTGTTAAAATATTGATATAAAATCGATGGATGACGTTGAATTGCTCTTAGCAATCTAACAATTGGTAATCGTCTCGCTTTAAAGTAGGGTTGCCAACTGTCCCGAATTAGGCGGGACGTCCCGTATTTTGGGCCTAATTTATTTGTCCCGTGCTCAGATTGGTTAGCTGGCCCAGTGTGTTGTGATTCGCTAACCTCCAAGTGCACGTTGTTCGGAAACGTCACGCCCCCTTATCTTTACCGGTAGTTTGTGCTTCAGTAAACAACGGCGTCAATATTGCCATACCAGTTTGAGCCCGAATCAGACCCAGAGAATGTTAGTGGAGAGGATCGAGCAGAAACTGTTCAAGAACGGCTGTTAAAGGACGTTTCAGAAAGGTATGTTTTTTAAGACTGCAGATCGCTATATGACACTGTTACTTTTGTATATTTAGAACGATTGTAGCTAAATATCTGTCGCCTGAACTATTAATCCAATACGAACACTAAACATTGGCTTTACAACAGTAGCCAAATCAAACACAAAACCATGTTTAGCATGCCTGTAGATAAACAAGCATGTAGATAAACAATACATAAAAGCTATAATCAAAGAATAATTTACACTGATCACATAAACGACAACAACCATGAACAATCCAAGTTCGCTGCGCTGGTGATATTAAACAGAAGTTTGTATGTGTTTGTCGGATAAGTATGAATTAACGTTAGCATTTAACAAACTGGTTTGTGGAGCCAAACAGCGTTGTCCTTCGTTTACTTCCTTGCTACAACGTACAATTAACAATACGAACTATCACAGGAAAACACAACGACGAAAAATAAATCATACTTACAGGTTGTGGCCCGTAAACAGTTTCTGTTTTTAAAGTTGGAACTGCTCCATCTTTCAGGACTAGCAGTTGTGCGAATCCTTCTTCGGAGGAGGGGTTTATGTAAATATTGGGCTTAGTGATGTCAGCAAGCCCGCAGGAATGTTGTGTAGTCCCTACTGGACGTTTTTTGTAGTTCTTAGAAATTGATTTATTTAAAAGCAAAAATCTCCCTTTGCTTTAAACTTTTAAAGTTGTAACTTTGCAGATGTTGTTTATGCTCAAACAGCAACATTACACACTAACTCAAGTAAGAAAAGTGAAATCGTGTTTTACCACCCCTTTAATGTTTAAAAAAAGCCTTAGAAAGTAAATAGAAAGCTTTTGTAACATTATAAATGTCTTTACTGTCACTTTTGATTAATGTAATGCATCCTTGCTGAATAAAAGTAGGCAATTACTTTCTTTATTTTTTCCCCCAAAAAAATTATCTCCCAAACTTTTGAACTGTAAGCCTATATAATGTTAAAACGCTTTCTATTTTAGATAAATGCTGCTATTTTGAATGATGGTTTGTTTGTAATGACATTTTTTTACCTATGACATTAAAATTATTTTTAGAATTAAATACATAAATAGGTAAAGCAATACAAATGTGTTTATGTCTGATAACCTTTTAAACATATTTAACTGCAGACACTGAAATGACGTACAGTTTTGAGTGTCCCTCATTTTCCTATAAATAACCACGATTGTCCCGTATTTTCCTTTTTTGAAGTTGGCAACCCTACTTTTAAGATAAACGTGTTTTAGGTCAACAGACAAGTTACAGAGGTGGATAGAGTAACAAAAACTATTATAGTCTTAATAATTACTTGAGTAAAAGGAAAAGGTATGCAATGGAAAAGTAACAAGTTTATAATTAGTGTTGATGTCGTTTATATATATAAACAACTGTTTTCAGATTAGTGATGGACGAGTGAAGCTCTTTACATGAGTAACGTTACTCATACCTGCAATTGAACATTTGAGCATAGTATACAGGATTTTTGCCTTCTGTTCTAAAATACATACAATAACGTGTAAGGTTATATATTCTGTAAGCACGTGTGTCTAAGCGACATTGTTTTTTGTTTTTCTTAAGACTAAAAACTCATTCTGATTTTAAACACCTCACGTGCCTTCAGACCATATACTGAACAAATTAGTGATTCGTGAGCCAGTTTAGATCGCCTTAGAATCGACCCGAAAACCATTAATTCAATGCCTTAAAATGCAAAAGAATGTTAAATAAGAGATGTGCTGCAAAGAAACCAATATTTTATGCAAGTTTTTAAAGTGGATGCTAAAAATAATGTTTTTACAAATTGCTTGTTACCATTAATCCATATACTTTGTTAACTCTGTTATCTTTTTTGCAGAAGTTTGTTTCTTTGAAGAGTGCAGTGGACATGCAGTGGAAGTGTAAGTTCTGTGTTTATTTCTGTGAAAAGAGAGCTCTGCTATTGAAGCATTATCGGATTAAACATGGAAGCTACACAAGAACCAATCAAATTCCTTGTCTTCACACAGACTGTTGCCTTTTTGAACCAGGCTCCTCCACTGGATGGAACGGATGGAAAAACAGTATAACGTTGAAAATGGGTAATTACAGGAGCAAACTACGGAGAGCTGGATGCACCGATGTTCTTGTTAATTCAATGAAAAGAGGGAACCAAGATTCTCCAAGAAATGTCAAGAAACCCAAACGATTCGAGATCAATTTTCTTCCCAATATGCCTTCTGGTGAAAATGAAAGCAGCATGGAATCAAAACGATTAGAAATTGTGGAGGAAATGAAGAAACGACATCCAAGTTCTACACTGATAGCACAGCACAGTACATGGACATAACTTTTTCGCTAAGAAGAAAAGAGTTGGTTGAAAAGGAGCCTTCAGTAAAAGAAACTTTACAAAGATGGCCAGCACTCTTCAGGGAAAGTCCGGTAATTAAGACACATTTTATCTAGGGCATGTAAAATGTTTTAAGTCTTAATGTGCTTCTTTTGTTCTCCTTTTCGTAGATTATTGCTGAGTTCAACCGGATCACAAGCAAAAACCTCAAGCAAGAATTCTTCTCAGCCCTTGATAAACATACTTCTCGTTTTCTGGAAGTTTTCGAATCAAAGAAAGGCACAACTGGAGAAAAGCTCTCGGAGTTTCTAATGCAAATGAAGTCTGCAGTAAGTGTTTTTTGTCAAGTTTAAAGTGATCTGTTTTCACTGTTGAGCTTGATGTTTTATGTATTATTTCTTAGAACATCACTGATGTCACTGCTCGACGGACAGCAGTTCTCCGTGGTCTTGCGGTCCTTCTTGGGGAAGACACTACAGACTTCTTCCAAACATGCTTTGTAAGTATTCTTCAAATTTAATATCTGTAAAAAGTGCTACAAGAAGGATGTCCCAATTTTTGTGTCAGCATTACGTTTATTTAAGAGATCTTATATAAAGCACATAGAAGATAGATAAAATGCAAGTAAAATATATTCTTTGTTTTCCATAACATTTAATCAAATAAATCTTAATGTGGATGAAACCGTTTTCAAAGTATAAAAATCTCATATAGAATAGTGTCTTGAATTTTTCCAATTCAATTTCAATCCAACTACTCAGCGCAAAGAGGTCTGTATATATATAGCCATTCTTTACCTATGTCCCGTAACAGTTTTAGCAGCATCCCTTCTCCACCCTATCGCCTCACTCTGCTGGTACAGACGGTTTAAGCAGTAACAACAAAAATGCCTTTCGATGACCAATAATTAGCGTTAAATAAGTTAAACATTAAAAGGATCGGGAAAGGATCTCATTTTGTTACAAACCTGTATAAATTTCTTTGTTCTGATGAACACGAAGGAAGATATTTTGAGGAATGTTTGAAACCAAACCGATCATGGGATGGATGTAAATGTTTTACTAAAGACATTGCTATTAAATGTTTCAATGATTCTTTTGCTGAAAAGATCCAAATTATCACTGACAATTCCCACTGAAGCCCTGTTACAATTTTACTAGTTACTTAACAGCACCTTAAGCAGTTTACATTTTTAAAAGGAACATGCACTTGTTTGCATTTGGAATATAAGAATGTATTTTAATATTGCTTTTCTGTCTTTCTTAGGACATTGATATTGTTGCACCTCAAGTATCAATAGGAATTCTCACTGTGGTGCCAGAGGACAGCCCCATGTCTCCACAAGGTTTGCCATTGGAGGTCACTGATACAGCAATCATTTTGGAGGGTGTTATAGCAATGGATGGACTTGAGAATGTTCCACATGCCATGTGTTTTGTTTTTGGGCTGATCTATGCTTTAAATATGGAGTACCCTTCACAGCTTAAAAACACTTTTGAGTTCATTCAAAGGGTTTTTCTTTCCCTGGGGCACAAATCTCTCAAGCCAAAACTGCAATCATTAAAAAACCTACTGTTTTAATGTATTTGTTTGTTTCTGATGGCAGAAAAAGACCAAGTTATTGTAGGTCTGTTGTTGCACTTTGGGCGTTTTATCCAGGTTGATGGATGACTGATTAAAACAAATCTGTTTTATTTAAAATCTTTAGTGTTTGCAGAAACAAGGATTTGTTACTGGATGTCTGTTGCATTTTTTTTTTTTTTTTTTTTTGTCCTCCAACTTGGGTATAAATCCTAAAAAAACAAAACTGTAATTGCTGCATAAATTGGATGTTTTGTTCAAGGTGTGTTTGTGTTTCTGATGGCAGAAACAAGACCGTGTTGCATTAGGTCTGTTGTTGCATTTTTTTGGTATAGCTTTAATCAGACACCTACCAACCTGAATGCAAAACCAAAACTTTATTTAGTCAAGATGTGTTTGTTAGTAATAACAGAAAGATTTAGTCTTGTGTCTGTTATTGGATTTTGGGTGTTGTATCCAGGTTGATGGGTGACTGATTAAAACAAATCCAACTAAAAAAACATCTGTTGTTTTAATCAGATTTGAGCTGATTGCAGAAACAAGACTGTTGTTGTAGGTCTGTTTTTACACTTTGGATGTATAATTTTGTCATCCTGGATTCAAATCCTAAAAAGCAAAACTGTAATTGTTGCAATTTTGACGTAATTTGTGAGTTTTATTTAATCAACTGTCAGTTATTGGATACAATAACCAAAACTGCATTAACGAAACTTGTTTTTCATATGTTTGTAATAGCAGAAACAAGACTGTCTTAGGTCTATATTTGCATTTTGGGTGTTGTATCCAGATTGATGGGTGACAAATCTCTATACCCACAACAAAAATGTCTGTTTTAATCAGTTATCTGTGTGTTTGCAGTAACACAAATGTTTTATTGTAGGGTTGATTAATTGGTTGTTTTAATCACTCTCACCATCAACCCTTTTTGCTTTAAAAATGCTTTAAAGAAACAATTTTTGTACACTGTTACAATAAAATGAATGCATAGTTCGTTTTTTGCTTTACTCGTTTTTGTTAGTTTAGCTTACTTAAAAATGTGAGGCAATCGGTTTCCTTAAATTTACTAGTAAAGTGAACACTAATAATAAGTTACCTCAACTAATGCTTTTGAGTCACCAGTACTTAACTGTACTCGATGATTAAGTTTAGTCTACAAATACTATTTAGTTTTGCCAACTTAAAATGGATACTATACTATACTTAATGAATAAGTTTAATTTACAAATACTATTTAGTTTTACCAACTCAAAAGTAATGCATTACTTTACTTATAAATTTAAGGCAATCGGTTTCCTCACTTTTTTAAGTTAACTCAACTCATTACATTTTACAATAATATTTCACAGTATTACTGTTTTACTGTATTTTTGATCAAATAAACTTTGGAACGGGAGTATATATAAAGTTTAAAAGTCAATATATAAAGTTTAAAAGTCAAAATATAAAGTTTAAAGCTCAATGATTATTTATAAATCCTGAATGTACAGTGGAATACACACATATGTAACTACGAATATATATGTAAATGCTGAGTGTGCAAATGCAACCCTAAAACACAGGAGAAAACACAGGAGAGATTAAGGCAGGTCACATTTTCTGTGCTTTCAGTAGAGAGGACGTACTGAGCGTCCCGTCTGAGCCGACAGGAAGAGCGGCACGGGCCGGCTTCCCCTCAGCGGGAGATATGTGACTGTGACTGGACTCTGGAGAATGTCTCGGCTCTGACTGGCCATTGTTACAGCACCAGTGAGAGTCTTGAGAATCATTCAGATAAGACTAAACCAGCAGATGAATCTCACATCCACACTCACTTTTCCCACTGACTGAACCACTGCTGGAAGAGATAAAAGGATTCTGTAAACAAATAAGGGCCATGCAGATAACTGTGCCAGACGGGAACTCGGGCAAGGCTAAGAGCCTACAGGGAACGTGTTTTATCACAAAGCTGACAAAAACACAGCAAACTGAACTATAACCCTGAAATAAAGGAAAATACTGATGATTCTTTAAGCACAAGAAAAGACATGTGCTAAACTATATTACATTAAAGATAGAGAGAAAAGTGAGAAATAAACGCTACTGTGAATGGGAGATTTCAACATATTATTCTGGCCTTTTGAGACAAAGAGTTTGCCAGCAGAAGCAACAACAAGAACAACTTAAATAACAGCATGAATGAATCCAGTTGAATTGCCTTTACTTTGGTTTCAGCACAATATTAGAGTTGCAGATTTGTCTGAATGGATCAATGAGGAAAGATCAGCTCAATGATGGAGTCAAGCGTCCAGGCGAGTCTGTTCTGGTTCTCAGCATCTGGTGATGAAGCTCCTGGATTGGGTTTTGGCCACCAGTAATCGCAGCGAATCGCTGGACGTCCGGATGAGTTCTCTTCCACTGACAGGGAAAGACAGAGCAGAGGAGGGTTATTCTGTCCGTTTCAGAGTCAAGAACGTCCATCATCTCATCTGTGAAACCTCAGAAACCGATAGTGTTTAATCTTATCAAGTGAATCTCACCAAACATGCATGTCCACGTTTCTTTTCCTCTCCAAAATCAAAAGACAGAAGAAAGAACTTGTATTTAGCTTGAAGAAAATAATTATTTGATTTTCTACACTGCAATGGAAACAAATAATTATAATAATATCATAATTGTTTAAATTGGGAAGTAAAAGACAGGAATTCTGTGGGAAAATGTGGAACTTGAGTGTTTACACGTGCTAACATTAGTTGTGCTGCTTTAATGCTGATTTACATAAAAAATAAATTTACAAACATAAACTATTGTAAGAATGTAAGAATAATGTGAAATGACAACAAATAAAACACAAAAGTAAAACATCCAGAAACATTATGAAATCAAATGATTAATTTTGGCACGTAATAGTCAATGTCAAAATGCAAAACATTGTAACAGTCCTAAAATATGCTTAATTTCTTATCAATGGAAGTTATAAGATCAAATTAAAGTGTATAAAATGCCACTTCTGGCAATTGCAAAAAAAAAGAAAAGATCTCCCGTTTCCAGAAGAAAGAGAAACTGGAAGCCCTGCCTATGACTGGGACATATCACTAAAACTATACAATATTCAGCTTTTATTCCATTATTTTACTCAATATTCTATATATTTGCTTTTAAATGTCTCATGGGCGCTTTTTTAATCACAGGATTAATTCTTTCAACCAAACCAGTAAAAATACAGTTAAAAATAATGCAAATGGGAATGTTTTTTAATCAATAAAGAAAAGAAGTATTTAATTTTTACTGTAGAATGACACCCTTCAGCAGTAAGTCAGTATGTCAGGTGTTCGTCACTAATGGTCAATTATCACTTCATTAATCATGTAATTATCTCATTAACTTCACTGACTCACGCTGGTCAACAACACCGGCTTCAGAAGTGAAACAGTGATATATTGTTTATTAGCACTTCTGTTTGTCTGTCTTAATAAACCCACTAGTGTTCACAGTTCAATCAAACATCTGTGGACTTCAGCATTTTCTGTGCAAAACACTGTTTATGTTCAGAGAGAGCAAGAGCAACACAGGTTTAGCTAAATGACCATCAACAAATATGAACATTCATCAGTGTTTTTGTTAAGTCTGTGGTTGTAATATGTGGAGTTCAAGTCTAACTTTAGACGTTTCCTCCCAAACTGGTGGAGCTGGACTTCAGGAACATTAATGATTAGTTAACTTGAAGTGTGCTATTTTGAAACAACTCATTTTGTACTAAGTATATTCTAGTAGTAATTCAATTGTAGTAAAGCATAACTTTAAGTGTATTTAATGTACTTTTGTGTACTTAATTGGAACAACTTTAAGTATACTTAGTAAACTTTAAGTATATGCCTGTGTAGGGACTAATTACATGTTTATAGTGATATTTGTGTTACAAGTACATTACAAATTCATTATGAGTGTCTTCGAAACATACAAGCAATATACTCAGGTGAAAAATAAATATATTTAAATTGTACTAAGTGCGTATTAAATGTATTATTTTGAAACAACTTCAAGTATATTAAGTGTATTTCAAGATATGCTTAAGATCAATTTTAAGCTATTTGCACTATATTTTAATATATTAAATTGTGCTAAAATGGAATCACTTCAAGTACATTTAAGTGTATTTCTTTACAGTTCATTAAAAATATACTTTCATGTCTTAAACTACAGTTGTAATATATTTGAAGCTTAATTTTAATGTACTTCAAGAGCATTTAAATAACATTAAAAATGTATTAGCATTACACTAATAGTTTATTATAAAGCTGTTTTATTCAGTATTTAAAATGGTATATTAAAATAATTAAATATAAATGTTAAGACATACACAGTCTTTGAAATCAAGAACACTTTAATATAGTATCTTATTGTGTACATTGCAAAATAAATATATAAGAGTACATTAAAAAAGTACAGCATCATATATAATCTCTTGAACAAAATACATAATAACAAAGATCAGTGAAATGCTATATTTATACAGTTTTTGTACAACACTTCAGTTATACCTGTATTACTGAAAACTACACTATGAATATTACATCACTAGGTTTCTTCAAGCATCTCGGAGACGTTCCCGCAGTTCTTCTGGATTTAGTCTGTCTCAGTTTTTTCTGTTTCTTCATGTAATCACAGACGGACTCGATGATGGTGAGATCAGATCAGACCGGCTGTTGTCAGACTCCTTGTACACAAATCTCACTGGATTATTACAATTAATGGCAAAAAGAATGTTTGGAAATGTAAACTGATATTTCCTACTGACACACTACAGCAAAAGATATAAATAACTGACTTAAAAACATTTTTGGGGTGGGGATATTAACATGCCTAAGGCTTTTGCACAGTACTGTATATATATATATATATATATATATATATATATATATATATATATATACACTTGCTTTTAGTGAGTGCAAGTGCACCTTGTTTTTGCACTTTATTTGTGGCCTCTGGACAATAAAATCTTGGAGAGATTTTTATGTGTGGATCTTTTTCTGATTTTTGAGTTTTTTATTTTATTTTTATCTATGCACCGCAAGAAGTGTATTCATATTCTGTTTGGGACTATAGTGTTTGGTGCTACGCCCTTTTCATTGTCTCTAGAAAGCTTTTACTGGAACAAGATTATTTTTGTAAAATAAACTTAAAATTTGTATTGTTGGAAGTCACGTCTCTGCCTTTTAATCCAGTTCGAGTCAGCAGGGTCCTTCATGTCATTGTAACCACATTTGGGGTGTTTTTATTTTCCTGGGTGGTGAAATAACCCATTACCTGTAGTCTGGCTTTCTTAATACTTTTAGCCAAAGGTTACAAATAGATCAAGAGTTCACTGTTTATTTGAGATATAGAACATTTGTAACATTATAAAATGCCTTTAATGTCACTTTTGATCATTTTAATGTCCTTGCTGAATAAAAGTTATAATTTAATCTTTTTTTTAATCTTAGTTATTTCATTTTAAGTGGCACTTCTTAGGTGTGTTCGACATCGGCTGCGGCTGGATGTAACCGATCGGTGAGAGTAGCCGCGTGCAGGCGGGGAGGAGCTGCAAACGGAGACGTGAAGTCGGACACTTTCTGGTTCCCGTAGTGACCGCTCACGTGGTGTTTGCATACTTTACCACAGCTGAAGTGAAATAAATGTAATATTTGCCAAATAATACACAGATGTTTCAGAGACATTTTCATTCAATACTTTATGTACTGCTTCATACAGCGTCTGTTTGAACAAGAATAAAGTTCAACATAAGCTACTATCAATGAAGTGGAGTCTACGTTTTTTAAGCAGTTTTAATTTGATAAACATGACACAATATAACATGACAATGACATGAAAAGAGTGTTCACTGTTATAATAAACTGATTTGAGAGCTTTAGAGGAACTAAAGGTGTTCGAATAAACACGAAACACACGTGATCGTTGTCATGCGGTGAATCCGGCCAATCGTGGAACAGCTGTGTCGTCATCAGAGCTCCTGCAGCCCAGTGCAGCCGCTCTTGAGAAGCTGCGCTGGCTGAGTTCTCCGGCTACTCTCGAATTGCTCTCGCGGTACTTTGATGGCATACGTCACAGTCACGTGGCGTCGGCGCTGTATCAAGTCGGACAAAATTTCTAACCGGCATGCACTGCTTTAAGTCAGCCGCCGATCGGTCTGCGCAGAGCTGCATGAAGTCGAACAAGCCTCTTGTCTCTTGTCCAGTGCAGTTGCAGTAGAGTACGTAAAGAGCACGTAGCTCAACGTCATCACGTTCACTCCAGTTTGGGGCGGGGCTTTGATGTTTTTCGCGGAACTCACCTGTCACCCAAACACCTGTCTCAGAGAGTGAAACTGAAAGCGATCGATTGTGACAAACAGACGCCATTTCAGAGAGTTCAAGATCAGAAATGGCATCAAATGTCACGGTAAGTTTGTTAAAACGTTGTATAGCTGTAATATCAATTTCAAGAAAATATGTATATATAGACAGAGCATTTGCGTGTAAATATGTCGAAATCAAACACGTTAAAGCTAATTGTAAGCTAGCCTAACTGCTACGTCACGGTGGAACCTGTAGGCCTAATACTCATGAAAATGGATAAACGTACACAGATTGTATTTCTGCTTGTAGCTTGTTGTTCTGAAACCTGAAATAATAATAATAATTATATAAAAAAAATGTATGAATAGGCTACAGAAACAATGAAGAGCAAAACATATTGCGCAGAGAGCAAGGCCTTTACGGATCAACTCTGGATCTGGGTGGGGACGCGCGCGTGCACGCAGAGAGTTTTACCTGGATTTCACAGCGAATTTTCCACTTCGCAAATTCAAAAGATTTTTCGCGTTATTTGTAAATGTTTGTATCCTATCATGGCGGTGTTGTCCTCTGTCGCTGCTCCGCTGTATGTTTCAGACGCCGTTTTAAAGGGAAGTTTTTACTCACAGACCTCGCCCATATGATTTTGTTACATTCGTTTAAATGGAATTCGTATCTTATGACAATTGTAAGTAAATTAAATAAAGCAGGTTATTTACATTGTGTCTTTGCAGTGGGAGTGTATTCGCAGATTATTTTTTATGATGGCAATTTGTGGCTTAATTTAAATTGAGCAGCAATACTGTGGTTAAAGGGACATGGCAAGCAATTTATTTATTTATTTATTTATTTGAATATTGCAGAGAAATTAGTTAAAGCATAAAGCATACAGGACACTCCATAAATGTTCCCAAAGAGTGGTGAAAAGTGATAAGCCATAGCTATGCAAATATAATTTTAGAATTAGTGACATAGCCTACAGGTATAGGATCAAGTGAACAAATGTATACAATAGCTAACAGGTATTGAAGCAACAGTAACAAAAGAGAGAGAAAAAAAATTAGGCAGGACAAATGCACTACATGCATGCAGGACACCTCTAAGGAAGGAAGAACAAACAATAGAGTAAGTTAATGTTAATGAAGAACAGTTAGGCTATTTGTGTTTTGCAATATGTATAAATTGTTCTTGCCCATTGGTCACTTTGGCCTTCTGACCAATGCTGTGCTCCATCTCATGTAATCATGTTATATTAGTAAATACAGGTCACAGTTGTATTACCTGTTTATGGTGAGACCAACTTAACACACCATTACCCTTCATTGAGAAATGTCCACATCTTCTCTTAATAAAATAGCACTCCTTTCTTGAGAAGCTATCAGGATATTGGTTATCCTGCAAAGTTTTTGATTTGTCTAACTTTTTAGTGAGAGTGCAGAAACTGCGTTGTAATGATAAGATCTTCATTCACGTGATCAGCAGGCTTACACTGAAGTCTCACAGCAGCCAATCACAGCAGTGGGCGTTTACACTGAATGCTCCCAGCAGACACGCCCCTTCAAACAGAGCGTTCAAATCAGAGGCTAAAATCAGGCTAGGAAAAATGCCTTTTATTTCTAAATTATAACAAATTTTGATCTAAAAAACATACTAACATTATAAGGGCACCCCAGGAAACATTCTAAAATAATAAAATAATCCATGCAATGGCACCTTTAAAGAATTTAGTTTGACCATTTTAATTTCCTTTCTATTCTTGAAAGAAAAGATAGGGAATGAGAACAGCTTTATTTGACATTCGGCTATATTAATATTATATTATATTATATTATATACAGAATGTATGCATTAATTTAGAGAGAAAACACATGAGGCAGGCAGAACGCAAGTACGAAGCGATGACGTCATGAATATGCTAATTGACGTATGACGTCATCTAGCGACATTTAGCGACTTTTAGGGAAGGCGTTAGCTACTTTCCTGTGAAAATAGTTGGCAACACTGCAAAGCAGCGCAGTGCTCATACATGCTGCTTTATCAGGAAAGATAAAGAAAGATTTAATGAAAATAACATAGACATTTTTCTAAAGACTAAAGAAATCTTCTAAAGAAATCTTTCTCAGTTTCCTTCAAAGATGCATTCATATAAAAACACCAGCGCCACATTTTGACTTTGAAATGTGCAGTGCTTGTGTTTATTCAACGATGTCAAAGCCTTTTGGAAAATCTATTTGTGGTGGGAAGTGTTGATATTGTGAACCAATGTATGGGAAACACTGTAATATAATTTGACAGCTATCAATTATAGTTTAACCTATCCATCTTCACTGTCACGCTTAGTAACACATACAGCTGTGCCAAAGCTGATGACAAGCCTGCAACCTTTAGACAAAAAAGCATAACAGCTAATGCTAACGGCATCACGTGATCCAAGTTAGCCATTACGCTTTGTCCAGTGGTAAGAGATGCAGACCCTCTCATCTCCCTAATATAAGACCATCTCTGGCTGTGCCATCACCACTGTGTAACAGTGAAAAGAGACTATGAGATCAATATCCCGTCTAAAGTATTGTGGCCATGGATCAAAAAATAGTAAAATAATTTGAGTGACGTCAACTCCCCTCTTCGATTGATTGGCTAGAGGAGGAGCTGTCAAGCTAGAACTATTGGACCAATGGTGACGCTTAAGCCCGCCCTAATTTACATGAAACTCGAACTGCAACATTGGAAAAGCAAGCGCAGAACATGGAAAGAAGAGCTAAGAGAAAAACAAACACAAGCGTACAAAAAAATTAAATATGAGCAGAAAATGTAAGAGAGCACAAAGTACAGAGTAATAAAATCCAAACATATTTTTTTAAGAAAACATGAACATAAGTTTAAGTTTTGTGCAAAATAATTCAATGTGTTTAAAGTGTGTTATTCATGCTTGTTATTTTTTTTATTCACACTTATATTTTTAACCCGTGACCACGTTGTTTGCTTTTCTGATCATTTTGCATTATTTTTTTTTTCAGTTTGTGCAATACATTTTTACAAAATGTTTGATTCACGCTTATTTTTTGATCCGTGACCGCAATACTTTAGATGGGATTTTGATCCCATAAGAGACTCCTCTCAAACAGTGTCGCGCTGTGTTCCGAACGTTGTGAAAGCGACATACACCGGTATATTAAAAATTCATATCATAACAAAAATAAAAAACGGTATTCGGTATGAACCGGTATACCACCCAGCATCTAGTAAAACCCAAGAGATTCATTTTAATTAATTGTCAAAATTCAGTGTATTATTCTTTTTTTTTTTTTGCCACATACAGGCCTGAAATCAAATCTGTCATCTAGGAAGAAGAGAAACAGAAACCTGCCTGTAAAATGAGTGTGTATGAGGAGAAAGAGGAGGAAGCGTCTGTTCACACTCCGAGAGCAGCATCTCCAGGATTCAGCTGTGTGTCCATGAAGAGTAACAACTCGATGTCTCATCCCCCTGATCTCAGTGATGGACCATCTCCAGAATTCAGCTGTGTGTCTATGAAGAGTAACCACTCAATGTTTCATCCCCCTGATCTCAGTGATGGACCATCTCCAGAATTCAGCTGTGTGTCTATGAAGAGTAACCACTCGATGTCTCATCCCCCTGATCTCAGTGATGGACCATCTCCAGAATTCAGCTGTGTGTCTATGAAGAGTAACCACTCAATGTTTCATCCCCCTGATCTCAGTGATGGACCATCTCCAGAATTCAGCTGTGTGTCTATGAAGAGTAACCACTCGATGTCTCATCCCCCTGATCTCAGTGATGGACCATCTCCAGAATTCAGCTGTGTGTCTATGAAGAGTAACCACTCGATGTCTCATCCCCCTGATCTCAGTGATGGACCATCTCCAGGATTCAGCTGTGTGTCTATGAAGAGTAACCACTCGATGTCTCATCCCCCTGATCTCAGTGATGGACCATCTCCAGAATTCAGCTGTGTGTCTATGAAGAGTAACCACTCGATGTCTCATCCCCCTGATCTCAGTGATGGACCATCTCCAGAATTCAGCTGTGTGTCTATGAAGAGTAACCACTCGATGTCTCATCCCCCTGATCTCAGTGATGGACCATCTCCAGAATTCAGCTGTGTGTCTATGAAGAGTAACAACACCATGTTTCATCCCCCTATGTTCAATGATGGACCCCCTGACTCTGTGTGAGTATCATTCATATTTGTTAGAGCTGCACGATTCTGAATAAACAACTGAAAAAAAACTAAACATGTAATTTACTAGAGGATTTTGAAGTGAAATTATTTAGCAAGATAAATCACTCACTCCCTTGGACTTGGTGTGGTGACAAATTTCTGAGTAAAAAGCTATTCTAATGTGAAAAACTATAGAGCGGGGCTTGGCCTTATCCACTGATAAAAATTCAACCAATAACCAGGTTCTTTTTTGTGAATGGAAACAGGGTATTGGGATCTGAAGAGATGAAAATCCTGTTTTGCTCCCGTTTTCTCTATATTTGCTGTGCGTTTGTGTGGGTTTTATATGACAGGTTATAGACTTGGTCAGTAGACGCCATATTGAATGTTACGTGGATAAAAACGAGGCGGTGAGGGACAAACCGACAGCCTTTACAATGGCATTCAGTGTGTATAGACAGTGTGTATAGGACAAATAAATACAATAGATCAAATATCCAAAAGAAATAAAACATGACATTAAACTAATAAAATACTACAGATATAAGTAATCAAATGTAAAAAAATAAAATGTATATTCTATAGGTGTGAATTAAATATGCATTGATTCTTATTAAAGCTACCAAGTTATTTGGTCAAGAGCAGTAGCCGTGTTTCCATTTCCATTCAAATTGCGCAAATTGAAATTACGGCCAATGGAAACACGTCAATTTTGCTAAAACTCCCATAGATCGCAAACATGTTTTTACGCTGGCATGAGGTGGTTTTTAAGGCAATTCGAAAAAGGAATATTTTGCAAAACTGCAATGGAAACATTTTTTTTGCATTTACCAGTCACCTGGTGTAATGCCATCATTTTGCAATAGTTTTTTATCAACATTTAGAAAATATCGCATAAGTTTTGCGCAAATTTAGTATGGAAACACGGCTAGTAAGTGTTTTTCTCTTTTCTATCTTTCGTCGTTTGATTTAATGACACAGACAGCACCAGGGTTATTAGGCTGCTGTCACTTTAAGACCTGATGGACAGATCTGATATGACACCATATATTTCCCCAACTGTTTACTTTCACCTAAGACATAACCAACTGTGTTTACATTAATATGAACTGTGATGGGCATTTTTGACACATTTTTGTGTGTATTTGATCATGTAGAAGCACAATAAGATGCGTGTGCTTTAGTTATCTTTTGCGTCTTATTGTGCTTGAAGAATTTAACATTGCTTGAATGTTTAAACTGCCTAGACTTAAAAATACATGCAAATATAGATTTTTTTGTAACAATGCAGTACTGACACAATCAGGCCAGTGAGATTTCCATCTACTGTCCCGAGTTCTCAGGAAGAGACAAATGCTAAGCAATTGAAGAATTAGTGGTAAAATTTGTCCTCAACATTACAACTACAACCTTTTGTTTATAGCTCTTAAATTGCATTAATAGCAAATGGGCCAATGTGGTCTATTTTTCTGGCTTCAGAAATGATCTGAAATACATCTCTGTTTTTCTCAGTATCATCAGCAGGAAGAGAAAGAGAGCATCATCTCCAGTATCCAGATGTGTGTCTGTGAAGAGTGACAGATCCATGATTCACCCCACTGATCTCTGTAATGAAGCCGTGCCCTTTGACCCTGTGTGAGTATATTCATGTACACTTAAAAATTAATTAATTTCCCTTAATTTAATTTAGGAACGTTTTTAAACTTGATTTAATTTACTTTATTCAAATGAAGTCATTTATGATATAGTCAGTATATATGACTATATCAATTAGAGCCCGACCGATAAAGGATTTTTAAGGCCGATACCGATACAAATATTTGGTGATTTAAAAATTTGATATTCCGATATATCGGCCGATATATATATATATATATTTTTTTTTTTTTAAATCCAGAAACGCGTAACAAAACATGAACAGATTTCCCTAACATTAGTTATTTGTCCTTATTTAAGAGTCCTCAGCCTTACTAAAATAATATGATAATGAAGTTTAAAAATAAACTTGTTTGTTTTATTGTCACAACAGAACGGAATATATTAAAGTTCTGATAAATATAATGTATAAAAATACAAACTTAAGATATGAAACTTAAAGTCCTTTGAACAAAAAAAAGTCAACTATTATTATTAATATTGACAGTAATAATTCAATTATGTAATAATGTGTGTGTGTGAAGAACTGATAAGATTGTAAATGTGTACCTTGAAATGCAATGTAAGTCGCTTTTGATAAAAGCGTCTGCCAAATGTCAATGTTATAAGCTACCTTATAATTACAATGTCAACTTGCTTATCCCTTTACCTGCACTCTTTTAATTCTATCCATCTATTCCATCAAGCTACAACAAACCATTTTCAATCATCATTTGCTGCCTGCCTTCTAAAATCTACTACTTAGTGATGCACTAAATACATTATGTGACTCGTTAATGCTGCGGCTAAACGAAGTAACGCACACTTGGATTTCACACACGTGTAAAAGAAAAGCTAACTTTTATGCACAGGCTATGTTTGATACTTTTTCTCTATGTCTAAATGTTCACTCCTCGCATGCCTAACTTACATTTTACAATGCAGAGACTGGAACTACAGATATGCTAGTTATAAATACAGTAATCATTACTTTATTTAGGCAGAATAAGTTTGTTGTGATTTCCAAGCTCATTAGCTGCGTTGAAAACAAACATGATAAAAGCGGCCGTTTGCTGGCATTTTTGTTGTTTACTTGAATATTTAAAACCCAAGCATCGATGTTTTACCACAGGTTTACAATAAAAAGTGATACATTGATCATAATGAATTAATTTATGTCAAAATTGCACATTAGTCACTCAGAAATAAATTACCGTTAGGTCTATTTCACAAAAGAAAGAGGACACACTTACTTCTTCAGTCGCGTCTGTTACTGTTTATCTGCTAGTTACAGGACATCTTTACATCACATTTAGAAAGAATGATCATTTCTACAAATATATGCCACCAAAAATACGACCTGAGGAGCTTTAGCACTCTCTCGACTCCCATACAGATATTTTCAGTCAGAGAAACAGAGGAAGCTCCCGAAAAAAAAGTTGCTTTTAAAGAGAAAAGCAAAGCGGTATAAAGAGACGAGACGTAGGCTACTGACAGATAAAATAAAAACATGACTGTGATAGCCTTTATGATTGGTCTGATTTCTTCAAGCGTTCACTATGTTTTTTTACTATGCGTATCTTCAAGCGTTTACTATGTTTACTATGGTAATGGTTAGTGCGCATAGTCTTTTGCATCACAAACACAAGGCATTCAAACATGGACGCGAGTTAAATTATTTTAAAAGTCTTTAATGCTGACAGAATCATCCGGCGCTGCCGTCTCCCGACTCAGGTGAACTCTGGACTCTGTTCGTAACCACTCAGTGTTGCCAGATTAGAAATGTCGAAGTATCGTACCAAAACCTCAAAATTATCGTTTTTTGAGAAAAATTATCGTACCCAAACCAAACACATACAATATAGCTATTTTCCAACAATTTTATTTTCCAAATAATTTTACAGCCAATTTAAACAAGCTGTGTAATACGCTCACACTAACTGGAGGAAGTCTGGCTACTTTTTTTTTTTTTTTTTTTTTTTGCCAAAGTGCAAAAGATATGCCGAAAGACATTTTGAACTAGACCATAATTAAACTTTGATCAACTTAAAAAAAAAAAAAAAATATATATATATATATATATATATATATATATATATATATATATATATATATAATAACAATTAAACTATGATACAGAGAGAAAAAAAGTTTACAATTAACATTAGAAAGATTCGAATACTATCTCTAAGTCGCTGTCAGAGAGAAAAAAATGTTTTGGCTACTTATTATTATTATTATTATTTTGCCAAAGTGCAAAAGATATGCCGAAAGACATTTTGAACTAGACCATAATTTAACTATGATCAACTTAAAAAAAAAAAAAAAAAAAAAAAAAAATTATAATTAAGCTATGATACAGAGAGAAAAAAAGTTTACAATTAACATTAGAAAGATTCGAATTCTATCTCGCTAAGTCGCTGTCAACTTCGGATGCCACATCCACTTGTGCTGTGTTGGCAGATGTTGTTGGTTGGGGAATCCTTTTATGGTACAGATTGGATGCCGTCATGGAGCGCAGCATAGTGTTCGTCGGTTTGAAGGCGTGACACCCACCAGCATTCTTCACACACTCCGATGTGTGCAGGAGTCCATTCAGAGTGTCTGTAATGAGTCGGTTTCGTGGTTTTGTTTTGATTAGATTTACTTTTGAAAACACTCGTTCGCATGACGCATTTGAGTGGGGAAACACAAGCACATCCAGAGCAAACTTTCCCAGTTCGCTGAACACAGCTTTCCCCTGGAAATCCTCCAACGTAGAAATATGATGCCAAAATTCATCGACATCCATTTCTTTCGTGTCTTCACTCAAGGTCATGAGAGGCAATCGCCTCCACTGGTCATCAATGACTTGGAGACTGTCTGTGTCTGACATGTCAATTAGACTCTGCCTTCCTCTTCGCCCCTCCACTGTCCTCACCTTCCCTTTCTGAACTCTTTTTTTTTTTTTTTTTTTCACTTGACTTTACTGCTTCGTTTTGTTAAACTGATCTAAACCATAGAGTGATCTAAACTGAACTGTCTTCTTCGGCAAAACTGTGTAGTGTTGACGTGCGGGCGACACCGTGTGGTGCGTGCGTGTGTGTGTGTATACGTGCTTGCGTGCAGGCAGGCAAGCCTGCGAAATGATTCGGGGTCAGAGAGAGAAGCGGTGTGTGTGTGTTTGGACGAACGACTGAAAACTCAGAAATTATCGTACATTATGGGATTTTTTTCATTATTGATCGTACATCGTACAGAGGTCAAAATTATCGTACAAATACGATAATTATCGTACATCTGGCAACACTGTAACCACTCCTCTAGCCCGAGCGATCTTCCTTGTATAGTGCCCTCTGGTGGACAAACTATGCAGCGCCAACACTCATAACATGGTTGAAGGGTGTTTCGTCCGCTTTTATTTTATTTTTTAAATATTCATTTATCGGCCGTTATAAATGCCGATACCGATAGTTTGGAAAATGCCTAATATCGGCCGATAATATCGGCCCGCCGATATATCGGTCGGTCTCTAATATCGATACATGATGTGAATCAAAGAAATATGCCTAATAATCATCCTATAGGTTCACAAAGAGCTCAAATAAATACACATAAGCATTATATATGAATACATGTATTATATTAATTTAAAAGGAAAGTTTAATAATACTTGTCAATGAATATAATAATTATATGAATATATTATATGAATTAATAATAATTATATGAATATATTATATGAATTAAAAGTAATTATGTTTCATATAATATAAATATAGTCCGCTATAAACTGCTTTAATTTGGAGCGAGAGATACTGGGGGAGTGGCTTTATCGCATCAGATACATGTCACTTTACTCACAGCTGATTGGTCCAGTTTGGGTTTGCGATCTCTAACCCAGAATAAAACCTGTTTCAGAGCAGGTTAGCCATGTAGCGTAACGCCTGTTTCACACATACTCCGATTGCAGTGTGTATTTTTTTCCCGTACCCATACTAACAGGTTATAACGTTCACACTGCACGCGGATGCGTCCGGTAATGCGTTCCAGGAGAGTTTCGTATACAGCAGTGCAGCAATCATTTCCGCACAGAGTCCATTTTTGCTGTCCTGCACACGCTAAATTTAAGTGACAGCGCATGGTTCATGGTCAAAATGATCACAGATTGACATGAAAATTTTGTAATCTCATGCACCGATTACAGAAGGACATCTGCTATGCTTGTGCGCATCATGGATGAAGTATATGTTGGTTTTTTTTTTTTTTATGAATTACTTATTGATATAACTTTTATTTATATTTAAAACCCTATTTAATATACTTTGTGTAATTTTATAGAAGTGTCTCTTTATAATAAACCCACATAAGTGAGCAGAGACATCTAGACAAGTACCTGACACTGATATTAAAATGCAGTTTCCACGATTTGGCTCTATATATCAGTTTTATAATTAAATTTTTTCGTCGGATACCATCCATGTTGAAATGAAATGAAAGCATGCAAATGAGAAGCGTTAGTATAATACAATGTCAGCAATCATTGACATTCACATTTGACAGTATTAGATTTCTCAGAGGACCGTTGTCTCGAAAAACGGTAGGTCATTTTCCATTGAATTTTTGGGAAAGTTGTGTGAGAAAATTACAGACATGGCAGATTCAACATGATCAAAATCGCAAAGTACATCTGCGAAACACAAATTTCTCTAACGTCCCCCTTGAAAATAGTCCTGTCCGAATAGGACTAAAGACACATTTACACATTTACTCAGTGGAAAGTTTTATATGTATCAATATATAGCCATACATGGCCAATGGATATATTGCAGTTTATTGAAATATATAAGCGATGGTTTCCCATATATGGAAATGTATTATGTAATATATTGCATTATATTGTGTATTATATTGCCATATATTTTTGTTTTGTAAGGGTGGAGACGTACAAATTGTACAATCTTGGAGGGGAACAGAACTTTGAGGAACTTTATGTCATGAAATCAACTGGCCACAATAGATTTATTATATGTAAAAGAGGTTTATTAACCCTCTGGGGTCTGGGCTGTTTTTGGGGCCCTTGAGGTGTTCTGACATGCCCTGACATTTGTGCTTTTTTCAGTTGCATATAAACATATTAATGGCAAAGGTGTAAATTCACTCTATATAGCACAAACAGGGCTACCATAATATGTGAGCCACGTGTATGTACATGTTTTCATTTTTGAGAGAATAATGTTTATGCGTGGTTATCTCCTGCATAATGATGAGCCATTCACTCAGGTGTGACACTGACTGAGCCACAATGCAAGGACAAAAGATATATTTAGAAGAAGACTTATATTGAGCATTTAAGATTTTGCTTACATCTATCTTGTAAATATGTTTTGCTATTTTATTAAAAAGGTTACAATTACAACAATAATTACAATTTCAACAATATTTCAAGTGTACTCTTTCTTTGTAAAAAAAAAATGATTATAGGCCTACATTTTATCTATGTATTCATTAGTTTGAATATAGTCAACATTGGAACAGCTAACATCTTAGTTGATGACTTTATTTTTGACAAAAATAGATATAGAAATTGCTAAACAAAAGCTTATTTGACGTGGCAGTATATTCTACTGTAAAAACTGTACCCAAATCTAGTCAACAAGATGTTGTCTTTCATATTTCGCCTGACTGTAACGTTGTTTTCATGAAATATTAGGGCATATTGTTAATTTGCAGTTTAATACGTTGCTTATACAAATAGCCTACATTTTATTTCAACATATTTCAGTCGAATTTTCCTTTCCTCAGTATAGCAATACAGTTTGCTAAAACATCATCATTCATTCACACACGCAATTTAAATTTAACTTCTTGCAAAGATGAAGTTGACGATAGGCTATTGACTCGCGATCTTCGCAGTAGGCTAGTGAACGCACCGGAGAAATGCACATTTATTAGGCTACATAGTTTTTTGTTTTGGATGGTTTTGTTTAGAACCAGCTTTCTGTAAATATATTTCACATTTTGTAGACATGTGAGGCGAGTAGGCTACGGTCTGGTTAATGATGATCTCCAGTTCAAGCCCCTTATGTTGTGATTGCTAGCCTATATTTACTTTAAATCCAGGAAATTTGTTAATGAAAAAATTATTAAAATTAAGATACAATTGATACAAAACGAAATTCGTTTTAAAGAAAGGATTTGTAGTTTCTGTTTTGAGGTCTCTGTGAAAGTTTGAAAGTCTTTTAGTGCGCCTTCAGAGCGCTCGCGTCCATAATGGAGAACTCTCACGTAATATTGTTTTTTCCTCATAAATGCGAACACGAAAAATAAAAGACAAAAGGCTTTTAAGTAAAACTTACTCCGAAATTGTGTCCTCGGCGGAATTCGCTCTTCAAAATGCTGCCGTTCGTAGTCTTGAGTTACAATCTTCCTCTGAGGAAACAACTTCCTCGCTGTCCAGAATCATCTGAAGGGCGTCTTTACTGGAGAAGCGTGCCATACTCAAAACGCGATGAACTATCAGTAAGTCTGATGAAGAAACTGTGTTTTTATGGCATTGATCGGGGGGCGTATGCGATGCATACTAGATCACCTAAACTATTTACCATTTGAATAGCGCCGGGGGCGGGGCGGCCTCAACTCATTATAGAGATAATGAGGCAGAAGGAAAAACGGTACCTCTCCTTGCTTTCAAACGGATTACATGAGTTGAAAACATTTGTTTTTTATATAAATTACTTCATTTAAAAGAAGAGATTTCAAGCTTCATAAAGACATATCTCACGTGTCTGTGTGAGAAGTATTCGGTGAGTTATTGTTCATTTTCGGACGCGTTTCAGAATGGACTACACTGACAGAGAGAAGGCAGAACTCGCTTCGTGTTTATTTTTCTTTATTTGGCGAAAAGCTCAACACTTTGTTTTTATTATGAGTATACACAAAAATAATACACATTTAACAGAATCGATTGATGTACGAAACTCCTATGAAAAATCAAAGTCAACAGAGTATTTATGAGTTTATTTTACACTGATAAAAAAAAAGCGAGCTGGTATCGCCGGCGATACCGTCGACCTCAGGGGGTTAAACAAACACTTCTTTATCATTGTGGTTGTGGTATGATTTTAAATAACATCTTTCAATATTAAAGATATTTAAATATTTTCTCTATTTTGATAAATGTCTTTTCTGTTTGTCTCTCAATTTCTTTTCAGTGGTGGGAGATCTGACCAGATCAGATATGTGTCCTATCAGACCAGCTCATCCTTCTCCTGTCAGAAACACATCAGTCATCATGACACAGAAGCAGCCCTACAGCTCGATTCTCACCAACCAGTGCATGATGATCTTCAGAGAGTCAAAGACCAGCACAAAACCAGCATGAAGAACAGATATGAGAGGGTTTTTGAGGGAATCAAACTAGAAGCGAATCAAACCCTCCTGAACAGGATTTACACACAGCTGTACATCATAGAGGGAGAGAGTGAAGGAGTGAATGAAGAACATGAGGTGCTACAGATGGAGAAAAGTTACAAGACACTTCAAGACACTCCAATCAACTGCAATGACATCTTTGATCCTTCACCTGAACCTGGATATGAGGAGAAGAGAAGAGAGAAGAAAGATAAAATCAAGACTGTTCTTACTAAAGGCATCGCTGGAATTGGAAAAACCGTCTCTGTGCAGAAGTTCATTCTGGACTGGGCCGAGGGAAAAGCCAATCAGGATGTAGATTTCATGTTTGTGCTTCCATTTAGAGAGCTGAACTTGATTAAAGATCATCAGTACAGTCTTCACAGACTTCTGCTGGACTTTCATCCTGAACTTCGAGATCTGGACTCAGAGATGTATGATGAATGTACAGTTGTGTTGATCTTTGATGGTCTGGATGAAAGCAGATTGACACTGAAGTTTTCAGACAGTGAGAAAGTTTCTGATGTGACTGAGTCTTCATCAGTGGGTGTGTTGATGTCAAACCTCATGAAAGGAGATCTGCTTCCCTCTGCTCTCATCTGGATCACCACCAGACCAGCAGCAGCCAATCAGATCCCCTCAAACTACATTAACCGTGTGACAGAAATTCAGGGATTCAATGACCCTCAGAAGGAGGAATATTTCAGCAAGAGAATCAGTGATGAGCATCAAGCCAGCAGAATCATCTCACACATCAGAAGAGCAAGAAGCCTCCACATCATGTGCCACATACCCGTCTTCTGCTGGATCTCAGCCACTGTGCTTCAAAACATCCTGAAACAAGATCTCAGTGCAGAAATCCCTCAAACTCTGACTGAAATGTACATCCACTTCCTCCTCATTCAAACTCATATGAGGAACCAGAAGTATGAAGAGAGAGATCCAGAGAAACTCCTGCAGTCCAACAGAGACGTGATTGTGAAACTTGCTGAACTGGCTTTCAATCAGTTGATGAAGGGCAATGTGATGTTCTATGAGGAGGACCTGAGAGAGAGCGGCATAGACGTCACTGACGCCTCAGTGTATTCTGGGATTTGCACTGAGATCTTTAGGGAGGAATCTGTGATTTATCACAGGAAGGTTTACAGCTTTGTACATCTGAGCTTTCAGGAGTTTTTTGCAGCACTGTATGTGTTTTTCTGCTATTTACACAAGAACAGTGAAGTTGTGAAAATGTTCCTGACAGGAAAGTCCAGAACTCAGTGTGAGAATGTTCCTCTGGACGAGCTCCTGAAGGGAGTAATGAATAAAGCCTTGATGAGTAAAAATGGACACCTGGATCTTTTACTTCGATTCCTTCATGGCATCTCACTGGAGTCCAACCAGAGACTCTTACAGGATGTGCTGATTCACACAGAGAACAACCCAGAGAGCGTCAAGAAAATAATCCAAAACCTCAAACGAGGTCAAAAAAACAATGTCAGTCCTGAAAGATGGATGAATCTTTCACTCTGCATGATTGAAATGAAGGATCATTCTGTTGTTAAAGAAATGCAGGCATTTTTAAACTCTGAAACAAAAAGAAAAAGTCTTTCTCTTGCACAATGCTCAACATTGGCAAACATGATCCTGATGTCAGAGGAGGTGATGGATGAGTTAGACTTTATGAAGTACACCTTCAAATCAAAAGAGGGTAAATTGAGACTGCTACCTGCTGTGAGGAACTGCAGAAAAGCTCTGTGAGTGTGAAAATATAAACATATTACAGTATGAACATAGGTCTTGGTGGTATATTGAGTTTGTACAATATATTTATTTATTTTTATAAATTATATAAAATGAAACACCTTTTATATTGATGATACACTTTAGATTGATATTACGAGCACAGAGGACGGAGACGGAGGACACAGAGAGTGAGCTGCTGCAGGAAAAATGCAAAATCCAATTTGTCCTATATGAGACATGCTTTACCTTATGAGTTATTTGGAAGGCCTTAATATATAGTAAATGCATATAGTTTAACACTGCTTGCCCCTTCAGATGCTCTGACAGAAACTTGTGCTGTTTAATGTGTTGAGACATGGTGTTTTCCTCAGTGCATAATTTACATTTCACAGGTATATTCTCCATTTGTAAATGTTGGAAGATCATGCAAAAATATTTTGCTATTAGTAGTGGACAAACCTTATGCAATCGAGTCTTCGGTAAACTGCACAGACTTCAGTGAACGAGCGCTGCTGTACACCAAACAGACAGAGCGCAACAGAATAGGAGTGCCATAATTCTGACTAAAATATAGATTTTTCTAAAATATTTGTTGTGCACATTAAATGTGGCATATGTAGAACTTTAAACCTACAAGTAAATATATTTGTATAATATAAGTAGCTGTAAAGTGACTATTGTAATGGGGTAATCATATGTGGGCTAATATAATTACTTAGCTCAGATGAGTAAATGTGTGCTTCTTACCAGTTACCACTTAGTCTGTGCTTTTATTATTTATTTTAATTTGCAGTGAATTTAGCTTCAGTTTTGAAAAACTTTATTTTGGGTTTTTAGATTGTAATGTTGTTACAATGTAAGAATTTTTAGCATTATATGTATGTATATAGCATAGCTTACAAAGTTACATTTACTATTGTTTTCATAGCCTTCAACATGAAATTTGTTTGTAGGACAACATTGGGCAGGATATGAAATGCATTTTTTATTTTATTTAGAAATTTCTTTAAAAAGTAGAAAATACCCATGTATGTATGTATCATATAATGCCATTCAGCCAAAAAAAAAAAAAAACCAGATATGATTTTTTGGTCATATTGACCATAATTTGTAAGAATTAGTTATTAGGTTTAATGAGTAATTTATAGATTTGTATTCACAAGCATAATACTATATAAATTGTTGCAGTTATATGTTGATTTCATTTTCTACGAAATTAATACTATTAATTCTCCTTTTTCAGATTAACAGCCTGTAATCTCACTGATCAGCACTGTGAAATTGTGGCTTCAGCTCTACAATCACCAAACTCCCCCCTGAGAGAGCTGGACCTGAGTAACAATGTCCTGCAGGATTCAGGGGTGAAGCTGCTCTGTAAGGGACTAAAGAGTCCAAACTGTCAACTCAGCATATTGAGGTTTGACTTACACATTTATTCTTTCAATATATTAATATTCAAGAACCGTTACCTGTCTAGAATTTTTAATTAGAAAAATGAAATATTCTACTTTGATAATCAAGTGTCCCACTTTAGTAATTGGGGTTCTCTTACGAGAGGTCTCTCGTACTGCGTAAGATATCTTACGCTAGGGGAAAATCCTTTTTCCGCGAGATATTGAAGCCAAAAATTATCCTTAATTTTGTAATAATGCAAAACGCGTTGCGGCAGCATGCAGACATAGGCGAGACAGCTCGCGCGCCTATTGGCTGCTCTGCGGCAACTGCAGCAGCCTATCGAGCGAGGCCTGGCGTGACGCCAGACCCAATCAGGGCACTTCGCGCCCGCTGCGTCACGTCCCGCCGAAATGGGCGTGGTCTAGGCCTATAAATATCGCTCGCAGGCAGCTATTATCTGATTTTTCATCCTTCAAGCGAAGCACACGCATCGCTGGAGCCGGAGAAGAAGCCGCGCCGTCTGAGAGAGAGCACCTTCAGCGGGACGAGTCACTGAAGTCGCTGGCCGCGCCGCCTTCCTGCCTTCCTGCTGCGCTTTCCGGCGCTTATATCCTTTCCTTATTTACACTGTACTTTTGTGTGTGTGTGTCGCCGCCGCGACACACATTCTAAAAGAGCTAGCGTCTTTTTAAAGATGCCTTCCTGCGGCTCGTGCAGAGCCACGTGGTTTGCGTTTCCTGCCTGGGTGAGGAACATGCAGTTCTCGCGCTCGCTGACGGCGGCTGCCCTCACTGCGAGCTGATGGCAATGGCGACTCTGAGGACTCGCCTAGCCTTCTTCACCGAGACTGCTCCCCCGCCCGCCGCGGCGTCGCGCCGTAAAAAGCGCCGTGCCCAGCGGGCCCCGGAACCCTCCCTCAGCCGCCAAAGCTCGCCGGTTCGCCCGCTTGCTTCCCCGGCTTCGTCAGCCTCGCTTCCTGACGGACAGCGGCCGCCGTCTGCCGCCGCTTCCGTTGACATCGTGAATGAGGAAGCCCTGCTGGGAGAGGATGATTCCTGCTCTATCCTGGCGTCAGGCAGTGAGGATTGGGCGGGCTCTGAGGACCCCGCGCCCCCTGCCCGCACGTCGTCAGGCAAGAGAGCGTCCATCGAGGCGGAGCTCATGCGAGTACTCGCACAGGCCGCGGCGAGCCTCGGCCTCGAGTGGTCTTCGCCTGAGCAGCCGCTCACAACCGGCTGGATGGATTTTTCCTGCCTGGGGAGCGCGCTTCGCCTGCGTCCAGACCGGCGCCTTTTCTTCCTGAGTTACACGAAGAAGTCGCCAAGTCTTGGAACGCCCCCTATTCGGCTAGAGTGCGTCCTGCTGTTTCTTTGGCATTCTCCGCTGTTGACGATGCCAAGAACAAAGGATACCTTTCGCTGCCGCCGGTCGAAGAGGCGATAGCGGCCCACTTATGCCCGCCCTCTGCTGGACGGTGTGCTAAGTCGGCCCTACCCTCTAAAGCTTGCCGCACGACGTCAAGCCTGCTCCGCCGCGCTTTCTCCGCCGCCGGGCAAGCTGCGTCAGCGCTGCACACCATGGCAACGCTTCAGATCTTCCAGGCCGATCTCCTCCGTAAGCTGGATGAGGAAGGACCTGACGCGATCTGCGTGCCGGACTTAAGGAGTGCCACGGACCTCGCTCTCCGTGCTTCTAAGTCTGCAGCGCAAGCCATTGGACGGAATATGGCCTCTCTCACCGTGACTGAGAGACATCTTTGGCTGACGCTCTCGGAAATGGCCGAGTCTGAGCGCACCGCGTTCCTCGACGCCCCGCTTTCCGCCACAGGCCTCTTTGGATCCTCCGTCAAGGATTTCGCGGAGAGATTCGCAGAGGTACAGAAAGCGTCACAGGCTATGAAGCACTTCCTCCCGAAGCGCTCCAGCTCTGCAGCAGGCCGTGCGAAACCGTCTGCTCAGAGCTCACAGCCACAGCCACCGTCCACTGCCTCCACTTCACAGCGCCGCCAGGCCCGAAGCGCGAGACCGCGCTCCCGCTCATCCGGTCGCCGCCCCGCTGTACGTGGCTCGCGACCTAGGATTACGGTGAAGCCCGAGGCCCCGAAGTCGTCCTAGCACAGCTAGGAAAACGACGGTGTTTAAGTCCCGCTGCGGCCAGACTCACACCAAAGCTATTCGCTCGTCCAGTTCCAGCAAATGTGACTGTTCCAGTGTTTTCTGCAGCCAACAAGTCGGTTCTGTCACCCGCTTGCCTGCACACAAATGCCATTTTCACGGCTACCCAGATAAATCCCCAAAAGAGTGTATTTTCTGGTGCCACGGCCGATGGTGTTTCATGTGTAGTAAGAATGCCCACTGCCCAGTGCCCATCCCTACACACAAGCACAGCCTGTCACACAGAGCTCGCGCACATAAAACCGACTCAGATCGGTTGCGCTTCAAACATGGTGAATGTGCCCACTACCCAGTGCCCACTAACACCGCGTTATGCATGTCTCACGGTTTCTGTAAAAACGAAACCAACGTGCACTCGCTTCACGCAAGCGAACGATGTTTTCGGTGTGATAAATGTGCCCGCTGTCCCGCGCCCACATCCACACATAGACATGACAGTTCCCACGGGAACCGCCCAGCCCTCCCCCTCGCGGCTGACCACCGCAGAGGAGTCGAGCGCGGGCAATCTGCCCGCTGTTATCAGCGCGCCCCATGTCAATCAGAAGTGCGTCACAGCTCTGAAACCTTGGAGAGCGAACGACTGGTACCAATCAGGTGTAAGCCTGGGGACTTCCTCGAGGGTGAAAGTGGTGTCCACGGACGCGTCCACCTCGGGATGGGGAGCGCTGCTCGAGGGCAGACCGTTCTTCGGCCAGTGGTCAGAACGGGAAAAGCTCCTGCACATAAACTGCCTCGAAATGCTGGCAGTGGACAACGCGCTGACGCGTTTTTGTCCCCAGATAAAAGGACGCCACGTCTTGGTCCGTTCGGACAACATGTCTGTGGTGTCCTACATAAATCGCCAGGGCGGCCTCAGGTCCAAAAACCTGTACAGGCTGGCAGAACGCCTCCTGGTATGGGCTCAGTGCAACCTGCGCTCGCTCAGAGCAGCGCACGTGCCAGGGCTCCTGAATATAGGACCGGACAGACTGTCCAGGAACAATGTTCCGGCAGGCGAGTGGTCTCTACACCCACAGACAGTCCAACTGCTGTGGAAGAAATTCGGCAGAGCGGAAGTAGACCTGTTTGCGTCTCAAGAAAACGCTCACTGTCAGGAATTTTTCTCCAAGAGCAGGAGCGCGCTGGCCCATGTGTGGCCCCGCCGCCCGCTCTATGCTTTTCCCCCCGTCTCTCTCCTGCCTCAGGTGATAGAACGGATCAGGGAAGAAGGATGCTCAGTACTGCTGGTGGCACCGTTCTGGAAAGAACGTCAGTCCTGAAAGATGGATGAATCTTTCACTCTGCATGATTGAAATGAAGGATCATTCTGTTGTTAAAGAAATGCAGGCATTTTTAAACTCTGAAACAAAAAGAAAAAGTCTTTCTCTTGCACAATGCTCAACATTGGCAAACATGATCCTGATGTCAGAGGAGGTGATGGATGAGTTAGACTTTATGAAGTACACCTTCAAATCAAAAGAGGGTAAATTGAGACTGCTACCTGCTGTGAGGAACTGCAGAAAAGCTCTGTGAGTGTGAAAATATAAACATATTACAGTATGAACATAGGTCTTGGTGGTATATTGAGTTTGTACAATATATTTATTTATTTTTATAAATTATATAAAATGAAACACCTTTTATATTGATGATACACTTTAGATTGATATTACGAGCACAGAGGACGGAGACGGAAGACACAGAGAGTGAGCTGCTGCAGGAAAAATGCAAAATCCAATTTGTCCTATATGAGACATGCTTTACCTTATGAGTTATTTGGAAGGCCTTAATATATAGTAAATGCATATAGTTTAACACTGCTTGCCCCTTCAGATGCTCTGACAGAAACTTGTGCTGTTTAATGTGTTGAGACATGGTGTTTTCCTCAGTGCATAATTTACATTTCACAGGTATATTCTCCATTTGTAAATGTTGGAAGATCATGCAAAAATATTTTGCTATTAGTAGTGGACAAACCTTATGCAATCGAGTCTTCGGTAAACTGCACAGACTTCAGTGAACGAGCGCTGCTGTACACCAAACAGACAGAGCGCAACAGAATAGGAGTGCCATAATTCTGACTAAAATATAGATTTTTCTAAAATATTTGTTGTGCACAATAAATGTGGCATATGTAGAACTTTAAACCTACAAGTAAATATATTTGTATAATATAAGTAGCTGTAAAGTGACTATTGTAATGGGGTAATCATATGTGGGCTAATATAATTACTAAGCTCAGATGAGTAAATGTGTGCTTCTTACCAGTTACCACTTAGTCTGTGCTTTTATTATTTATTTTAATTTGCAGTGAATTTAGCTTCAGTTTTGAAAAACTTTATTTTGGGTTTTTAGATTGTAATGTTGTTACAATGTAAGAATTTTTTGCATTATATGTATGTATATAGCATAGCTTACAAAGTTACATTTACTATTGTTTTCATAGCCTTCAACATGAAATTTGTTTGTAGGACAACATTGGGCAGGATATGAAATGCATTTTTTATTTTATTTAGAAATTTCTTTAAAAAGTAGAAAATACCCATGTATGTATGTATCATATAATGCCATTCAGCCAAAAAAAAAAAAAAACCAGATATGATTTTTTGGTCATATTGACCATAATTTGTAAGAATTAGTTATTAGGTTTAATGAGTAATTTATAGATTTGTATTCACAAGCATAATACTATATAAATTGTTGCAGTTATATGTTGATTTCATTTTCTACGAAATTAATACTATTAATTCTCCTTTTTCAGATTAACAGCCTGTAATCTCACTGATCAGCACTGTGAAATTGTGGCTTCAGCTCTACAATCACCAAACTCCCCCCTGAGAGAGCTGGACCTGAGTAACAATGTCCTGCAGGATTCAGGGGTGAAGCTGCTCTGTAAGGGACTAAAGAGTCCAAACTGTCAACTCAGCATATTGAGGTTTGACTTACACATTTATTCTTTCAATATATTAATATTCAAGAACCGTTACCTGTCTAGAATTTTTAATTAGAAAAATGAAATATTCTACTTTGATAATCAAGTGTCCCACTTTAGTAATTGGGGTTCTCTTACGAGAGGTCTCTCGTACTGCGTAAGATATCTTACGCTAGGGGAAAATCCTTTTTCCGCGAGATATTGAAGCCAAAAATTATCCTTAATTTTGTAATAATGCAAAACGCGTTGCGGCAGCATGCAGACATAGGCGAGACAGCTCGCGCGCCTATTGGCTGCTCTGCGGTAACGCAACGCAGTGAGGGCAGCCGCCGTCAGCGAGCGCGAGAACTGCATGTTCCTCACCCAGGCAGGAAACGCAAACCACGTGGCAACGCTTCAGATCTTCCAGGCCGATCTCCTCCGTAAGCTGGATGAGGAAGGACCTGACGCGATCTGCGTGCCGGACTTAAGGAGTGCCACGGACCTCGCTCTCCGTGCTACTAAGTCTGCAGCGCAAGCCATTGGACGGAATATGGCCTCTCTCACCGTGACTGAGAGACATCTTTGGCTGACGCTCTCGGAAATGGCCGAGTCTGAGCGCACCGCGTTCCTCGACGCCCCGCTTTCCGCCACAGGCCTCTTTGGATCCTCCGTCAAGGATTTCGCGGAGAGATTCGCAGAGGTACAGAAAGCGTCACAGGCTATGAAGCACTTCCTCCCGAAGCGCTCCAGCTCTGCAGCAGGCCGTGCGAAACCGTCTGCTCAGAGCTCACAGCCACAGCCACCGTCCACTGCCTCCACTTCACAGCGCCGCCAGGCCCGAAGCGCGAGACCGCGCTCCCGCTCATCCGGTCGCCGCCCCGCTGTACGTGGCTCGCGACCTAGGATTACGGTGAAGCCCGAGGCCCCGAAGTCGTCCTAGCACAGCTAGGAAAACGACGGTGTTTAAGTCCCGCTGCGGCCAGACTCACACCAAAGCTATTCGCTCGTCCAGTTCCAGCAAATGTGACTGTTCCAGTGTTTTCTGCAGCCAACAAGTCGGTTCTGTCACCCGCTTGCCTGCACACAAATGCCGTTTTCACGGCTACCCAGATAAATCCCCAAAAGAGTGTATTTTCTGGTGCCACGGCCGATGGTGTTTCATGTGTAGTAAGAATGCCCACTGCCCAGTGCCCATCCCTACACACAAGCACAGCCTGTCACACAGAGCTCGCGCACATAAAACCGACTCAGATCGGTTGCGCTTCAAACATGGTGAATGTGCCCACTACCCAGTGCCCACTAACACCGCGTTATGCATGTCTCACGGTTTCTGTAAAAACGAAACCAACGTGCACTCGCTTCACGCAAGCGAACGATGTTTTCGGTGTGATAAATGTGCCCGCTGTCCCGCGCCCACATCCACACATAGACATGACAGTTCCCACGGGAACCACCCAGCCCTCCCCCTCGCGGCTGACCACCGCAGAGGAGTCGAGCGCGGGCAATCTGCCCGCTGTTATCAGCGCGCCCCATGCCTCAAATGTCACGAGCGCGATGCTTGTGTTGCAGCACGCCGAAGCTTCTCCATCGCTGAGCGAGCGGAGCGCGCTTCGTATTCAACCCCTAGCTATCCATGCAGACGCGTGGGCAAAGCTGCCCGGGGTTTCGAAGTGGGTGCTGAACATTATAAAAAGAGGCTATTCGCTGCAGTTTCGCCGACGCCCTCGCCGCTATGTGGCGCGCGTCGAGACCACGGTAAAAACAGAAGTAGCACATTTACTTCGAGCCGAAGTGACGAAACTATTGAGCAAAGGGGCCATAGAGCCTCTCTCTCAAGTTCAGAGCGAAGGAGGGCTATACAGCAGATACTTCCTGGTACCGAAAAAAGACGGGGGTCTCAGACCCATACTAGATCTAAGGCAACTGAACAAAGTGCTTGTGAAGCGACAGTTCAGGATGCTCACGACCAGACAAATCCTTGTGCAGATTCGCCAAGGAGATTGGTTTGTGTCAATAGATCTGAAAGACGCGTATTTTCAAATACAGATAGCGTCACGTCACAGGCGATATTTGAGATTCGCCTTCGAGGGCCAGGCATATCAGTACACAGTCCTGCCATTCGGTTTGTCCCTGGCACCCCGTACATTTACGAAGTGCATGGACGCGGCGCTCGCACCCCTCAGAATGAGAGGCATGCGAGTGCTGAACTATTTGGACGATTGGCTGATTCTAGCGCAATCTCGCGCAGTGCTCATAGAACACACGACCATTTTACTCGATCACCTCGAGGATTTGGGTCTCAGTGTCAATTGGGCGAAGAGCTCTCTGTTACCCAGTCAGAAGATATCTTTCCTGGGCACAGAATTGGACTCGCTGTCCATGATAGCGCGACTATCGCCACAGCGCGCGGTAGACATTCAACGCACAGCGAACGCGTTTCGCTGCGGCGCGTCTGTCCCGCTCAAGAAATTTCAGAAGATGTTAGGTCTCATGGCCTCAGCATCGTCAGTGCTCCAGCTGGGCCTGCTCCGCATGCGCCCGCTGCAGTTTTGGCTGAAAGCGCGAGTCCCACGCAGAGCGTGGGCATCCGGTTCGCTTCGCCTCAGGGTCAATCAGAAGTGCGTCACAGCTCTGAAACCTTGGAGAGCGAACGACTGGTACCAATCAGGTGTAAGCCTGGGGACTTCCTCGAGGGTGAAAGTGGTGTCCACGGACGCGTCCACCTCGGGATGGGGAGCGCTGCTCGAGGGCAGACCGTTCTTCGGCCAGTGGTCAGAACGGGAAAAGCTCCTGCACATAAACTGCCTCGAAATGCTGGCAGTGGACAACGCGCTGACGCGTTTTTGTCCCCAGATAAAAGGACGCCACGTCTTGGTCCGTTCGGACAACATGTCTGTGGTGTCCTACATAAATCGCCAGGGCGGCCTCAGGTCCAAAAACCTGTACAGGCTGGCAGAACGCCTCCTGGTATGGGCTCAGTGCAACCTGCGCTCGCTCAGAGCAGCGCACGTGCCAGGGCTCCTGAATATAGGACCGGACAGACTGTCCAGGAACAATGTTCCGGCAGGCGAGTGGTCTCTACACCCACAGACAGTCCAACTGCTGTGGAAGAAATTCGGCAGAGCGGAAGTAGACCTGTTTGCGTCTCAAGAAAACGCTCACTGTCAGGAATTTTTCTCCAAGAGCAGGAGCGCGCTGGCCCATGTGTGGCCCCGCCGCCCGCTCTATGCTTTTCCCCCCGTCTCTCTCCTGCCTCAGGTGATAGAACGGATCAGGGAAGAAGGATGCTCAGTACTGCTGGTGGCACCGTTCTGGAAAAACCAACCTTGGTTCCCAGTCGTGATGCAGTTAGCGAGTACTGCCCCGTGGCCAGTACCAGTGAGGAGAGACCTCCTCTCACAGGCCCACGGTTCGATCTGGCATCCTCACCCGGAACTATGGTCCCTTCATGTCTGGGCCATCAACGGGTACATGTTGGACTCCCTGAAGGAGTATTAAACACGATCACGCAGGCTAGAGCTCCGTCTACGAGACGACTCTATTCCTCAAAATGGTCAGTGTTTTCGGGCTGGTGCACAGCCCGTGGTGTGTCACCCACAGACTGTGGTGTGGCGGAGGTGCTTTCCTTCCTACAAGAGCTGTTGGATGGGGGCAGGGCCCCCTCCACGCTCAAAGTTTATGTGGCGGCTATAGCAGCGTTCTCAGAAACAACGCTTGGTCAGTCAATAGGAAGGAACGATTTAGTCATCCGCTTCCTTAGAGGGGCTAAGAGACTGAATCCTCCCAGACCTCCCTCAGTCCCCGTATGGGACCTTTCTACGGTTCTGGAAGCCATGAAAGGTGCGCCATTTGAGCCTTTACAGTCAATCGATTTGAAACACCTGTCTCTCAAGACGGTGTTTTTGCTGGCTCTCGCTTCAGTGAAGCGCATAGGGGATCTGCACGCGCTCTCTGTGAGAGCGGCGTGCATGGAGTTTGGGCCTAATGACTCAAAAGTTATACTCAAACCTAAGCACGGTTATGTTCCGAAATCCCTCAACACACCGTTTAGGGCGCAGGTTATCTCCCTGTCAGCCCTACCGGTCCCTGATGAGGAAAGAGACGCGAGCCTCCTTTGCCCAGTCAGGGCATTACGAGCTTATGTGTCTCGCTCGTCTGTTTTCAGACAGACGGAGCAGCTCTTTGTTTCGTTTAGCGGACGTTCTAAGGGACTAGCCGCGTCGAAACAGAGCCTATCCAGATGGATAGTTGATGCTATAGCGCTGGCATACGCCTCCAAGGGCATGCAGTGCCCGTTGGGTGTCAGAGCGCACTCCACGAGAGGCATGGCCTCTTCGTGGGCCTGGTCAAGTGGGATTGCCTTGCAAGATATTTGTATGGCGGCAGGCTGGGCCTCCCCGTCTACATTTATAAGGTTTTATAACCTAGAGGTTCCCGCCCTGCAGGCCAGGCTGCTGTCGGTCTAAGTTCACCAGTATTGTCTGACCTGATGCGATCAGCTCAGAATGCTGCGTCTACTGAGCACAGCTCAATGTTCGACAGTAAAGAAGTAGCAGCACGAGATGTGCCTGGGCAAACTGTGTAAGACCCACATTCCCCCATCAGTTCAGGCCGTACCCCGCCCTGTCTGTATGATGAAATTCGCGTCTCAGCGACGCTGCCATATGTGGAAGAGTGCGGCTTCGCCCCTCCCTCTTCCCGGACTCCCTGTGAGTTCCCTGAGTGATTGTGCACTATATGTACCCCGGGCTTTCGCCCTTGGGTCTTTGGTGTCAGATCTCAGCATGCACGGCGTTTTGCATTGGGTCCCCTAGCGTAAGATATCTTACGCAGTACGAGAGACCTCTCGTAAGAGAACGTACTCGGTTACTAACGTAACCTCGGTTCTCTCTAGAAGAGGGAACGAGTACTGCGTATCTTGCCGTGCATGCACACGCTCTGGTTGCTTCGATGATGAAAAACCAGATAATAGCTGCCTGCGAGCGATATTTATAGGCCTAGAACCACGCCCATTTCGGCGGGACGTGACGCAGCGGGCGCGAAGTGCCCTGATTGGGTCTGGCGTCACGCCAGGCCTCGCTCGATAGGCTGCTGCAGTTGCCGCAGAGCAGCCAATAGGCGCGCGAGCTGTCTCGCCTATGTCTGCATGCTGCCGCAACGCGTTTTGCATTATTACAAAATTAAGGATCATTTTTGGCTTCAATATCTCGCGGAAAAAGGATTTTCCCCTAGCGTAAGATATCTTACGCAGTACTCGTTCCCTCTTCTAGAGAGAACCGAGGTTACGTTAGTAACCGAGTACGTTTCTTCAGAAGACGTATGTTACACAGTGGTTGCAGCAGAGATGAAACAAGATCTAAGTGCAGCAGCTTTATCAAAAACAAACTCAAACTCACAAAATAATCTCTAGAACAAGAACAGAAAAACCAACTCAATGCAACGTAGAACTGACAAAGAACAGAAAGAAACACATGGCTCAAATAGACAGAAAACAGGGAAACTAATGAGACTAATTAACGAGACACATCTGAACTGAAACTCAAATCAAATCAGAAACCATAGAAACAAACAGGCAAGGGGCGGAGAAAGATAGAACGGAACTAATTAAGTTTAACCAAACCCAGACAAGAACAGAAATCAAAACAAACTGACAATGTCTTTTCTGATATTGTTCTTCTAAGTATTTTTTTTTCTTTGTAACTTTTTTTTCTTTTCTTTTTGACTAAGGTAAGAGACATCTTAATATTAGCAATAAATCGCGCATTTTGGCCAGACTGGGGGAAGAGGTCCTGTATTAAAGGATTAGTTCACTTTCAAAAACATTTTTGCTGATAATTTACTCACCCCCATGTCATCCAAGATATCCATGTCTTTTTTTCTTCAGTTGAAAATAAATTAAGGTTTTTGAGGAAAACATTCCAGGATTTTTCTACACAGAATGGACTTCAATTGCAATCAACTATACCAATGTTCAAAGAAGGTTCAAATGTCCGTCGCAATGCAGCTTCAAAGTCTCTACACGATCCCAGTCGAGAAATAAGGGTCTTATCTCCCAAAACGATCTGTCATTTTCTAATAAAAAAAAAAAAAAAAAAATACTTTTTAACCACAAATGCTCGTCGTGTACCATCTCTGAGATGTGTGACGCATTGCGTCATCACGTTGGAAAGGTCACGCGTCACGTCATCTATCTAAGTTATTTGTCTGTGTACTCCTGTTCAAAAAGGTAGGGAATGGCGAAAAATGGCATCTCATCAACTTTGTTTTAATTTATTATTATTATTATTTTAATTTTTTATTTTTTTGTTACCTTTCCAACATGATGACGTAATACGTGGCACATCTCAGAGATGGTACAAGATGGGCATTTGTGGTTAAAAAGTGTATATATATATATATATATATATATATATATATATATATATATATATATAATTATAATTATAATTATTTTTTTTTTATTTATTTTTTTTTTATTATTTTATTTATTTATTTTTTTTTAGAAAATGACCGATCGTTTCGGGAGATAAGACCCTTATTTCTCGACTGGGATCGTGTAGAGACTTTGAAGCTGCATTGAGACGGACATTTGAACCTTCTTTGAACATTGGAATAGTTGGTTGCCATTAAAGTCCATTCTGTGTAGAATAATCCTGAAATGTTTTCCTCAAAAACCTTCATTTCTTTTCGACTGAAGAAAGAAAGACATGGATATATTGGATGACAGTGGAGTGAGTAAATTATCAGCAAATTTATTTTTGAAAGTGAACTAATCCTTTAATGCAAAATATTAGGGCTGTCCCCGACTATGGATTTTCATAGTCGAATCAGAATCGTCATGTCTTGCCTATAGTCGACTAATAGTCGAATCATGTGTATGGGGGTGGGGCTGGGGGCGGGGCTTTAACGTTTCAAAGCCGCGATGTACAGAAAATCACACAAAGATATAGAAGAAAATGTATAAAAACATTTTTGATCAATAAAACTAAGAAATAACATAAATAACTCCAGAAAGGCCACACTGCAGATTTACATTTCACATGCAAATCAAATTAAATCGGCTAAATTACCTGTGCGAGCAGGCCAGCCTACAGCACAACATCGATGCACCGAAAAAATAAACAATTAATTTACTAAATTAAATATGAAAAGAATATACCTTTCTAATAAATAAAAATACAAAACGAAATAAATCAGAATCAAGTCACAGGATGAGGAGCAAATGTGTGCAAAATGCCTAAAGTGCAGGGGAACATATATTCAAAACACAAGCCACAAATAGTTAGATTAGATAACCCTGACAGATTAATAAATAAAATAAAAATAAAGAAATTATTAAAATAACGATAGTAGCCAGAATTTTCTACTTTGTCTTTTTAACTGCAGAAATAACAATAAATGCTAAACTGGAGAGGCAGTCTTTTTAGCTAAAAATGTTCACAGCATCCAAAAATAAAATTAGAACCGGCTGAAAAGTTTTGAAATCACTTGTACCTGATCGAGAGAACAAACCCTGAAAGTCTTTCACTCTGTCTGTCCGTTGGAGTCTTTTCAGATTGTGCGCGCGGATAAAATACATTCTAACGTGAAACCCAGTCTGTGCGTGAAACATGTTAACGTTGGCCGGCAGAAGTGCGATCATGGTTTTCCTGATGCTAAATCCAGCCTTAGAGAATATCCTTTCTGATGGTGTACATCCACACTTTAGATTTTCTTATCCCAGACATTGTTAAAGATTTAAATCCTTGACGCCAAGACGCTCCTCTGTCGGTCACGGATCGAAAGTGAAACTTAAATCTGTCACGGGGTGTTTGGATTTATTCACGCACGTTAAAAAATATTTATTAAAAGCTTCTTTCTTTGCACATTTTTATATAGGCCTACAGCATTATCATAATAGGCTGAATATTAACGTATTTACATAAAAGCTAGTTCTATGTGAAATCAGACATTGAGCGCCCTCATATAGCCAAAGTGGCATGATCCTCGTTTCATAACACCTCTGCGAAGATTCGACCGTGAGATCGGTAGTCGAATCAGGCTCCTCCAATCGAAGCATCGAATCTTCGACTATTCGGGGTCACTATAGTAATTATGAAAACATATTTTAGTACATCCCAAAAACAAATTCAAGACTTCGTAAAAGGGAATAATAGGACCCTTTTAAAGTAAAAATAGCTGATATTAGTCATATTGCACACCCCTAGCTGCCCACAAACCTGCATATTGGTTAGAACATAAAATAATTTATTGATTTGTTTTAGAAACATTTTGCACTGTTGTATTTACAGTCCTGTATAAGGTGTGCTGCAGGACCCTCAGTATCCCCATATCCTGCATCCCTGCCGCTGTATCACAAATCCTAGAAAAAAATATCTAAAACATATGTAAAAATTAAGCACAATAACATGAACACTTGTTGTTATAGATTATCTGGCTGTTCGGTGACAGAGGAAGGTTGTGCTGCTCTGGCATCAGCTCTGAGTTCAAACCCTTCACACCTGAGAGAGCTGGACCTGAGCTGCAATCACCCAGGAGATTCAGGAGTGAAGCTGCTCTCTGATACACTCAAACATCTGGACAAACTCAAGTATGTTGATCATGTCTGCTGTGTGTATGAGAATGGTTGTATTTCATTGTTTTTGTGGTTGTCAAGAGATGTTTTTATAGCCCCTTTTCTACACATAATTATAACGTGAATATATCATATTGGAGAGAGTTTTACCGTGCATTCTGTCATAACTTGACGACGCGCACTGTTTGAATGCTGAATGGAGAATGATTGACAGCTGCAGAGGAGGGAAGACGAGTTCCCCTGAGCTTTAATTTAAAGGGACTGTGTGTAGGAATTTCTCCCATCTAGTGGTGAAATTGTATTTTGCATTCAAACGAATAATGCTCTCCAGCGCCTCACTTTTTCAAATGCGTGTTGCATCTACGGTTGCCGTTATGTACCAAAAAGCTATGACAGGATGTCTTATAATAGCACTTCGAGTTTTTCATCGGGTGAACAGGTTTGTTATTTAAAACAAACTGAAACTTGAAACAACGAAAAAAAGAATGTTACAGTTATCAATTACTGACTGTGAAAAACATTAACTATGGTTATTAGTAGTAATGCTGCCTTTACTCGTTATATTTTTTGAAGTACGTGCATTGTTAGATATCATCATCATCAGAGCCTTCTCTAACGTTCCTTTACTCAATAGCTGCTATTCATCAAAGAGCCTGTTTAACTTTTAACTATAAATGTTCGACTGTCTATATAATAAAGTACACAACCAAGCAATGAAAAAAAGCTTGTAATTAAGACCGTAACATTGACTTACCTGTCGAGAAGAAAGCAGGCAACTTCAGGGTCTCTTTTGAAAGCTTTCTCCTGCATTAGCTTTCCCGACATTAACCCTTGTTTTTGTAATCTCCGGTCACGTTTCCTTTTACGGTCTATTTTGGACTTTTTCGACGACGAGGACTCCTTATCCTGTGACTCAGCATATGTATGAATGAACGGTGTATAAATAATCGTGCAGTGTGCATCCTTTTAAACTTGCCGCGGCAGTGACAAGCGCCTCTCACTGCTCTGCGCCTCCGCTTCTGCTGGCTTCAGTCACGTGACGCTGGTTCTGAACGAAAACGCGTTGTGGAAACGCCTTGGCCTAGTACTTTTTGTCCCTCTCTGCTATTATAGTTTTTCAAGATGGCGGAACTACATGGAAGCCTCCGTGGACCTACCCGTCCTATGTATATAAAGATAATAAATTCTTTGTTTACGAGGATTAGTCTGATCATTGGCATAGGTATTTGTACACCATTGAGGGCATATTTATGAATAAAAATATTGATTTTAGATAATAAAATACCTAAAAAGCTACACATAGTCCCTTTAATGATGTAAATATACTTCTGTACCTCACATTAAAGGGTTAGTTCACCCAAAAATGAAAATTCTGTCAGTAATTAACCCGTAAGACTTTCGTTCATCTTCGGAACACAAATTAAGATATTTTTGATCAAATCTGAGAGCTGGCTCACTTCTCCATAGGCTTCTGTTGTATTTGAAACTTGCTGGCAGAGAGTTAGTAAATACAATGTTTAAAATAGTCCAAGTGACCACAGTGGCTCAACCAAAAGTTTATCAAGCGACGAGACTACTTTTTGTGCGGAAAAAACACACAAAAATAACGACTTTATTCAACTATTCATTTTCTTCTGTGTGGGCCTCTGACGTGAGTCCACATAGTGTATATAGCTTCGTCAGAACGAACGAGCGAAACACTGTCTGAAGGTTTCCTGAAGAACTGAAAAGCTCTTAAACACCAATAAAGTCATGCAGATAGCAGATTTGAACAAAAAAATCAAGTGCAAATGCAAATACAAAAATAAGATGAGTAAAGAAAACGGGGTTCTTAATAATCTCCCTTTATTAAATATATGAACACAGAAACCCCCTGTTAACAGGTTAATGTCACGTTTCCCATTCCATGACTAGTAAAATTATAGCAATTTACTCTCTGTAAAATGGCATAATCCGCAGGGTGATGGACACGGAGATGGGTAAAAAGGTTAATGGCTACACATTCTGCAGCTCCGCGTCGTGTGTAGGACAACTCGAGGTATCGCACACCGGACGCTCACTTTCTCAGTTTATGGCCAGCAATATTCTTATGCTTAAGGACATTATGAAATTAAGATAATGTCTGTACTATGTTATGATTGTACTGTACTATTAAATACAATAGTTGCTGAGTCTGTGATCTGAACATTTACCTCAGAGCATCAGCTAACTGAATGAATTGAGAATATCACCTGAAAATCCGATAACATCAACAATTTTCATTCAAGCAGCTGATTTCTGTGAATGAATGTAAAATTATTTATTTATTTATTTAAAAGGGACAATGCATATTATTGAACATAGCTTTTCAGCAATGTACATATGCCAAAGTTAGCCCCCAGGCTATTTTACATTTGTAGTCCCATGTGAGGTCATCAACAATACCTAGTAACACAGCTAAACATTTAATTTAAACATGATTCGACTTAATTTAAAAGACACTACAATTAACAACAACATATAAGAAATGCAGCAATTAGCAGACAGGCCATCTAATATGGCAAACACATACATGACAGACACACACATATACACATACACAGTAAAGTGCTACTCAAAGTGCATTAAGTGCATTATCAATTTCTTAAAGTGCTATTAGATGCTGCAAAGTGCTGGATCTAGTTTGGTATACATACATACACTTATACAGTAATACAATGAACCGTACCCATTTATCTAAATTACAACAATTATCATTAGTGGGCACATACTTCATTTGTTTTAAGCCATTGTTTAAGTTGGTTCTTAAAACTGGGGAAGGTCGGGCTTTCTCTCACAGCAACCGGTAATTTGTTCCAGATCTCTGTCCCCTTAATTGATAGTACATATTGTCCGAATGTTGTACGTCTGTGAGGCACCACACAATCACCTCTCGTGGAGGCCCTGGTTACACTTCTGCCTCCGCCCGTTGTTTTCACTTTAATGTAGTCACTTAGTGGGGGTGGGGCAAGACCATGTAGGATCTTATATATAGCACAGGCATATTTGAGCTTTAAGAAATTTGCAAAGCTTAGTAGGTTATATTTTTGTAATATTAAGATGATATGAGAGTGGTTTCCGGTCTAAAATTTTTAAAGCTTGTTTGAAAAGTGACTCCATTGGTTTGAGCGTTGTGGCGTTTGTGAGTGACCAGTTTGTAAAACCATATTCAATATGAGAAAGGATCATAGAGTGAAGAAACATTCTGGCTACTTTATGTGACAGAGATGGTCTAATATATCTAAAGTTAGCAAGATTAAATTTAACAGTTTTTGATAAACTTTTTATATGATTTTTAAAAGACAGTGTTGGATCTAATACAATGCCAAGGTATTTGAATTCGTTTACAATCTGTAGTTCTTCTCGGTTTAAGAATATATTTGAGCGAGTCATTTCAATCTGCCGCTTAGAAAACATCATACAAACAGTTTTTTTAGGGTTCAGTAGTAGACATGATTTAGTGAGCCACTCCTGTACACGGCTCAGTGCAGATGTAAGTGACTGAGAGGCATCTTGAACAGTTTTTGCATGTGTAAAAATTACTGCGTCTTCTGCATACATTAAAATATTGATGTTTTGGCATACTGTAGGCAGGTCGTTGATGTATAAAGAAAAAAGAATAGGTGCAAGTATGGAGCCTTGAGGAACTCCTACTGGACATTCTAGATAAGGAGATTTAATGTTGTCAACAGAGACACAGTGTATTCTATTGGCTAAATACGAGTTCATCCAGCTGATGGCTTGTTCGGAGAAATTGAAATGTGTTAATCTAGACAAGAGCATCTGATGATTGACAGGATCAAATGCCCTTTTCAGATCTAGAAAAACAGCACCAACAACAGGATGAGTGTCTAATGAATGTTTGACCTTTTCCATAAACACATTAACAGCTGTTTCATTTGAATGATGAGCACGAAAACCAAATTGCATTGGATGCAAAGGGGAGCCGCATATATTTAGATGCTTTATTAATTGTTTTGCTATCCATTTTTCAATAACTTTTGATATAACTGGCAAGATACTGATTGGTCTATAATTATTTATATCTAATCTACTCCCTGATTTAAAAATTGGTGTAATTGGCCATCTTCCAGTCTGGTGGAACAACAGATTGTTTGATTGATAAATTAATCATATGTGTAATAGGGCATACTAAAGACTCTTTATGCAATTTAAAGAAATGTGTGTCCAATCCAAACTGATCCTTAGCTTTGGAATTATTTAACTCATCAATGATGGATGCCGCATCTGCTTCCGTAATTTCTTCTATCATAAATATAGGCTGTGTGCAGTTTACAGGAGAAGAAACACATTCAGGTGTGATGAATAATTGAGATATTTCTTGGACAGAATAAAAAAAAAATGAGTTTAACTCAGACGGTTGAGTGAGTGGATCTTTCACCACTACATTATTAATTTTAAGTTCAGTTAATTTATTTTGTTTATTCTGTTTGCCAGTTAGTTTATTAATGCTTTGCCATATTTTTTTTTCCATTCCCTTTTGCACTATCAATAATATTCATAAAAAAATTAGATTTGGCCTTCCGCATTATTTGTATAACTTTATTTCTTGCTGAAGTGAATTGTTGTCTGTCTGAGGTAAGGCCAGTTTTAATCGTCCTTTTTAGTAATTGATCTCTTCTCTTCATTTGCAACCTACAATCATTATGAAGCCATGGTATGGCATTGTCATTTGTTCTTCTATGCCTCACCTTTTTAATAAATGATGCCATAACTATTTTAACCTTGCTGTGGAAAATGACACTATTGTCTATAACATCTTCACTTGCGATTAGATAAGCCCAATCCTGCTCATTCAGGGCTATTTCCAAAATTTGATGTTGACTTTTAGGGATTATATTATGATACAGAGAATTATTTGAAACAATGGAGTTACAAGATTGTGTTTTAGTAAATTTTCGTGAAAAAAAGATTCCATTATGATCAGACAGACCAGTTAAAAGATTGTAGGTTTTAATAATTCTTTCAGGTTTGTTTGTAAAAATTAGGTCTATTGTTGTTTTGGAGCGATTAGTTATTCGGGTTTGATTAATTGTTCCAAATTAAAATAATCAGTTATGTGTTTAAGGTTTTTCCTTTCTTTCATATTATCCCAGTTAATATTAAAATCACCTATTAAAATTAACTCTTTTTTCAGATTAGTAAGATTGATAAGGGTTTTAAGATCGCTATAAAAATCTATTTTAGCTGATGGTTTACGATACATGCATATGACTGTGAAAGTCATTTCTTTAGAAAGTATAATGTCTACTCCCACACACTCAAGGTTAATGTCATCAGACCATACAATCTCATTGCATTTAAGGGTGTCTTTAACATATAATATAACCCCCCCTCCCTTCCCCTGACCCCTATCCTTTCTAAAAACATTGTAACCAGGTATTGTTATTGCTGCCTCAGGTGATGAAGAAGTTAACCACGTTTCTGTTAATCCTAGAAAGGAAATATTTGATTGAATTAAAAGATGCTCTTACTGTTCACGTTTGGGAATCATGCTTCTAATATTTAGGTGTCCACCAAGTAGCCCTTTAGGTTTACAGCATGGATCCCAAATCATCTTTGCCTGATTTATAGTCTGAAAAATTCTTAATGCCCTATGTTTCTTGAAAACTGGGTTTTTGTGTTTGACTGTAGTTATCATAACTTGGTTGTGTTCATTGCTGCAGTTTATACCTAATGAAGTTGATATCGTTTGGCGTTTACCGCCTAAAGTCTGTGCTGCTTTGCTGGTACATTGAGCTGGTCTCGCCATTTCTGCGTTGGTGTCCGGGTGTTTCGAATCGATGCGCATGTCCAATTGTTGGTTAACATGTTGAAGGCGCAGACCCACGGGCGAGGCCGCTGCCGCGCCACCGACCCGGCGCATCCGGTCCACACGAGCCAGGCCCAGACCCGCCCGCGGAACCGACCGCACGAGCGGTGCGCCGCTACTACAGCGCCTCTGATCGACATGAGCAGGTCCCGCAGACCAGGCGCACCGTGGCGACGACCAAGCACGCCGCGCCAGCAACCAGGTAAGCTGCGCCGATGGTAGCCATATTAGCTGCGGTGGAAGGCGGATTAGCTGTGGTGGAAGGCGAATTAGCTGTGGTGGTAGCCAGGTGAGCCGCGCCGGTGGTAGCCAGATGAGTTGCGGCAATGGTATCCAGGTTAGCTGCGGTGGTAGCCAGATGAGCTGCGGCGGTGGTCTACAAGTTAGCGGCGATGGTAGGCTGGAGAGCTGCGGCGATGGTAGGTCGGAGAGCTGCGCCGGTGGTATCCAGGTTAGCTGCTGCGGTAACCCGGTAAACTGCGCCGATGGTGGCCAGAATTGCTGCGGAAGCTGCCTGGGTTGAGTTGATTGAGTGATAACAAAGCTGTTTACAACCATAGGCGGTGGACCAGGATTTGTTTCTACATCACCAGCTAGTAGCAAAATAGCTGTGAAGTATACAAATCCCATGGAAGGGCTGAGTGTGTTGGTCTGCTGGTGTTTTGTTGAAGGGGGCCTTGCACGGCCATTGTCCAGGAATCTTGAGAACAGTAAATGTTGACTATATTTGGCTGTGTGGTAGACTTGATCACTATTTTCACTTTTAATACTACAAAGACGTGACACACATAACAATAAATACACGCTTGTAACAACGGTTAAATATAGAGCAATTTGTGGAAGAGACGGAGGTCTTTTTGATGGTTTTCGAAATGTTTGATACATCCACGCAGGACCTGACTGACTGCGTGAATGTGTTCCGGCGGCCATGTTGAACTTCAGATTCCAATCATATTGGTCATGCATATGTATATTGCAGCACAAGGTGAAGTCATTTACGATGATTTGAGACAAATATAATGTAAATTTAATATAAAACTATGTAAATGGCGCTCTGTGTCGCGGCAGGATTTTGAACAAGGTCCTGATCCATTGCTGGGCACCACGGACAGACGCCGAATGGCACCGCTGGTGTGTGTACACTCATAGAGAATTTTAAAGACGTGGCGCTGCGCTTCTCGTCCGGTGTGCGACCCCCTTTAAGGTGCTGTTTTCTTTGAAGCCGAAGAACTCCATGCTGGCGAGCTTACTTTTTTCGGGTGTTGACAGAGTGTTTCACTCTAGCTGCTCGGGCGTGTTCGAGCGCTGCGTCGTCGTCTTATTTGATAGGTGTCCGCGGGTGCAATGATGCCACCTGAGAGGTCAGCCAGGTACTAGTGCTGGAGTATTTACGTGTCATGTTATCATAAGAGTCCTATTCATTTTAAACATTGTGGTAATCGCCAATACCGGTATATTGTCACACTCTAAATGAACACAATGTCGATATTTCATGCTTTGAATATCACGATTATCGTCAACACCGGTATATTGCGACACCCCTAGCCTGAAAGTAATTGGGGTTTCTTCAGAAGACGTATGTTACACAGTGGTTGCAGCAGAGATGAAACAGGATCTAAGTGCAGCAGCTTTATCAAAACAATCTCAAACTCACAAAATAATCTCCAGAACAAGAACAGAAAAACCAACTCAAGGCAATGTAGAACTGACAAAGAACAGAGAGAAACACAAGGCTCAAATAGACAGAAAACAGGGAAAGAAATGAGACTAATCAATGAGACAAAGCTGAACTGAAACTCAAATCAAATCAGAAACCATAGAAACAAACAGGCAGGGGGCGGAGAAAGACAGAACAGAACTAATTAACAGTTTAACCAAACCCAGACAAGAACAGAAATCAAAACAAACTGACAATGTCTTTTATTGTTGATCTTCCCAGTATTATTATTTGCTTCTTTTTAATTATATATTTTTTTATTTTTTGACTAAGGTAATAGACATCTTAATATTATGAATAAACTGCACGTTCGGGCCAGACTGGTGGGAGAGGCGCTGTAATAATGTAAAAAATTTGAAAAATAAGGTATTTTTTTTTATCAATTAAATATGAAAGCATATTCTAGTACACCCCAAAAACAAAATCAAGACTTCGTAAAAGGGAATAATAGGACCCTTTTTAAAGTAAATATAGCTATATCGTGATTTATATTGTTATTGTGAATTAAAATTACTCATATCATGATACATCACCCACCCCTAGCTTCCCACATACCTGTATATTGGTTAGAACTGTTAGATTTTGGTGTATTTGGCCGAGCAGTGGTTTGGGTGGCTCGCCAATGTATTCGATTTCTCCAATACATAAAATAAGTAAGCTTGACCAGAGTTCTTGTGGGGAGAATAATTTACTGAAGGTTTAGCAGTCCTTCAGCTGTGATGTTAGCATGTTGCCCTTCAACAATCTTAACCCAAAGTTCTGTCTGTGTGACTGAACTTTATACATGAAGACAAAAGGGCTACAAACAAAGGGAAACTGTTAGCACCTCCCACAGGAGATTGATCTACACTGCAGTCTACCCTGAGCAATGTTGTTTCACACCCATCAGCAGTGGCGGAACTAGAGTTTTATACATGGGGTGGCCAGGGGGTGGCCACTGCTACTTTCGGGGGTACACAGTACACACACACACAGTGGAAAAGCTTGTGGAAGGAATTGGGTCACTCTGTTTGTGTCTATAAGTGTTGAACATCCAAAATATTTGCAGAAAACAAAGTTGAAGCACCAAGGAGATAAGATACTGCATGTGTTTTTTAACTTTTTTTTTATTAGATATAGCAGGCATCAAGCAGACATGTCCTTGAAAAATGTAAACAATTTTATTGCCCATCAATATAAAATCTTATCCTAGGAAGATTTAATACAACATAATTCTTTCTTTATAATAATTTATAATAATTCTTTCTAAATATAATTGTCTTTGTGAACTATCCTTTTAATCTGGCAAAATCATCTCAACTTAAATTTCTGAATTGGGAATGTGATTGACTGCCTGTGTCTGGTAGATGCTCTGACCTGTTGCTGGTTCTGAAGTCTGACCACACTGACTCTGACTAGCCAGTGGTGATGCAAGGGCTGGGGTCTGTTTGCACCTGATCTGCCTGTTAGTCCAGTCATTTTAAGCCAAAATGGGGGTCAACCTTGAACAAATTGCAACAGAAGCAAACTCAACTGATTTTGTATCCTCAATATGTCCTGAGTAAGGAAAAAAAAGTCCAGAAGAATCCCATTAGGGGAAAGTTTCGAAAAAGACCCAAATATAAAAGACCCGAAAAGGCCTATTCATACGCCTATTTATTCTTCTTCTCACGTGACTGGGGTAAAAATTTTAACCTTTAGATATCACCATGAAAATTGATTACTTGCATCAAGACAAACAAAAAATGTGTTCCAAGTTTTTTGAAATTGTTTGTTAACATGGACAAACGGTGCATAATCTAATTATGTATGTGCTAATTTGCATAAATACCACCACAAGATCTAAACATTGGGTATAGCCAGGTGAAAATGTCTTGTTGAATCTTGACACATAACAGTAAAATACTTAATGTTAAGGTCTGAATGGAACCCGTTTAGGCTACCCATGAGCATTAATACATAGAGGCAGGGAGAAGTACTTTAGAAACCAGCCTTTATTAATTATTAAGAGATTGGGTTTGGGGCTGGGTCCGTGCGACTGTTTCTGGGGGACGAGTCTGAAAGAAGAACAGGAGACAAGGGTAAGGAGAATGCAGAAGACAAAAGGCAGGTAAAATAAAAAGTGAATCCCCAGAAACAGTTTTCGAAACTTTCCCCTAATCGGATTCTTCGGGACTTTTTTTCCTTACTCAGGACATAATGAGGATACAAAATTATTTGAGTTTGCTTTTGTTGCAATTTGTTCAACCTTTTTTCATAAAATGACTGGACTATGTTTGTGCTTATTTAAAAAGAACTCTGATATCTCTCCCTTTCTTTTCATGTTTAATTGACCCTGTTCAAAAATATGACAAATTTAAAATATGATTCCAATCATATTCATATTCTAATCATCATCCAATTACCACCATTTTTATCTTAACTCTTTCTCGCCAGTATAAAAAAAAAAGGTGTTTTTGGTAATTTTCACAATTTCATGGCACCCCAGAATATTTTGTTGTATGAATATCTGAACATACCAAAAGAAAGAACAGACCCTGTGCTTTTAAACAAAAAAAATAAAATAATGTTTTATTCTAGCTTCGTGCGTCTTTTTTTATCAACACTTGAATGTTGGCAAGTTTCATAAAAAGCAACATGAGCAAAAAGCTGAGAAAATCGCATTTTTATCAAAGACTACATCTAGATCAGATTCATAATGGTGATCAAAACACAGTAGATCGAGTCCATCAACACCCTACACCCATAAAGCTTCATAGTCCTATAGTGATTGCATTATGATATCGCTTGTTTCTGCTCTTCTTTGCCTGCGTTTTGATCTCCTATCCTCACATTAGCTAGAACATTTGTATACTGTAACGTACACACGGCAAGGTACTGTATATGCGTGTATTAGGCCTAATGTAGGCTATTCGGAGCAAACCACCCTGATGCTAAACCTTAAAAACTTACTTCAAATATTATGTTTTCTTATTTGGTGAAGTTCGGTATCTTGCAACCATCTCTCGTCCTCTGCTCGTCCGTTTGAAAACTGCGAACGTAATATATATATTTTTTTTAAATCAGCATCAGCAACTGCCAGTAGCAAATAACATTTTGGGGTGGCACCCGGGGTGGCCAATCGCATGTCAGGGGTGTCCAGTGACCACCCCGGACCCCCCTCTGGCTCCGCCACTGCCCATCAGTTTCTATGGGCCATATGTCTGTATGGGCCATTTGGTTCACACCTTTACAGACACTGTTTTCAGTTGATTAATTCTAAGTCACAATGTAGATGAATCTGATGACTGAAAATACAAAATCTTTCAGAACATATAATAATATACTTAAAAAAAAAAAAAAAAATGTATACCTTTTGCAGTGTTGTATTAATAGTCCTGTATAAGGGGTGCTGCCGGACTCTCAGTATCCCCATATCCTGCATCCCTGCCGCTGTCACAAATTCTAGAAAAAATATCTATAACACAATTTGAAATATATATTTTTTTTTTAATGAAGACATTTCTTTAAAGCAACACTAAGGAACATTTTTTACCTTAAAATAATGTTTCCAAAATCGTATCAGTGATTCATCAAGTCGTAACAGGGTGAAAGGCACTTCTGGATTCGCTTTGCAGCCCTATATCTGCTATAACCACACCATGCAAGTTTGCCAAACCAGATCGCATTTCTGTAGTTCGAATGAGACATAAGAAAACTACAAATTTGACTTGCTTTACGTCAAGCGTTACAATAGTCATTATTTAGTTTTCCTTCGTTTCTGGTGTCGCAATACATCATATTTTCATGAAATCATGCAACATACTCTATCTTGTCAGTGGACATCGTTCATTCCAAAGCCGGTGCTAGATAAACAGCGAGTGTGCGTGCGACAGTAGGCTGCGGGCGGCGAAATTATTTACGACAGCGGTAATGGACAATTCCGCTTCCAACCTATAGGGCGACCGAAGAGGAAAAGTTCCCTAGAGTCGCTTTAAAAAAAAAATATATATATCCATTCAGCAAAAAAGATATATATATATAATGGTTTTTTTTTTTTTTTTTGGACATATTGACTATGGACTATGTTAACATAATTTGTAAGAATTAGTTTTACTGAGTAATTTATGGGTTTGTTTTCACAAGCAAAATACTATATTGTTGCAGTTATATGTTGATTTCATTTTCAACCAAATTAATACTATTATCTCTCCTTTTTCAGATTAACAGCCTGTAATCTCACTGATCAGCACTGTGAAATTGTGGCGTCAGCTCTACAATCACAAAACTCCCCCCTGAGTGAGCTGGACCTGAGTTACAATGACCTGCAGGATTCGGGGGTGAAGCTGCTCTGTAAGGGACTAAAGAGTCCAAACTGTCAACTCATCATATTGAGGTTTGACTTACACATTTATTCATTCAATATATTAATATTCAAGAACAGTTCCCTCTCTAGAATTTTTTAGAAGAAAAATGAACTATTCCACTTTGACAATCCAAGTGTCCCACTTTAACAGTATTGCCTGAATGTAAATGGGGTTCCCTTTCAGTCGTTCACGTTCAACGTAGTCGACATTCGACTGAATAGGATCACGCCAGGGAGCCAGTCATCTTCGAGTACTATTGAAAACGAGGGTGTTCCCTTGCCGCTGCTCCCGCTGGGCTTTCGCAGCAGCCTCCAAGCCAGGCCCCAGCATGGAGCCGGCCGCAGTAAGGATGCCCAGCCCGCTCTGTGCACTGCCAAGCCAGGTGGCAAGCAACAGCGAAAGCATTCCTGAGCGGGCTGCTCAGGGATGGAGGAGGATGCTCTTGGAGTTGGTAACCGATTCACTCCCTCCCCCCAGGAGTCTTCATTTGTGTGTGTGTCTGTTCCACCGCTGGCTTTCAAAAAAGAAAAGCAGGCGGTACCCACACTTCAAAGAAAGAGCAAATTCCTATGTTCCTGGGTCCCAAGAGAGCAAGTCTGGCGGTGTGCGACCCTGTAAAGCCTTGCAACCCTTAGCCCCCTCTTGTTCGCCAGCACGGCAGCCGGGTGCGGTTTGAGGACCCGGTCATCCGCCTTCTCACACATCCCTGGCCGTCTCATGGAGACAGGTAAGTGTTGTGCACCACACTCAGACCCTACTTCGGGCCCCCTTCGGGCCTTCCGAGCCGGGTCCCTGTCCTCCACCTCGCTGCCCCACTTCGGGTACGTCTGTGGTCCCCTGGCCCCTGCCCCGGTTCGTGGAAGCCAAAAATGCTTCCCAACCGGTCCAGATGGACCCCAAACTATACCATCAGATACGGCTTGCGATTCCTTTTTCCTCGGCTTCCGCCCAAGCTCAGTGATATTCATCACACCTAGGTGTTGAGCAGATATGCTCCTAAAATTAGTGATATTTATCACACCTAGGTGTTGAGCAAAGATGCTCCTAAAAGTTAGTGACTTTAGTCACACCTAAGTGTTGAGCAGTGCTCCTGACTTGTGTGCGCACATCGCAATCTACTGGTGAAGGATGCGATGCAGCCGCTCCCTCCAGCCGATACGAAGCCGGCTTCTATAAGCCCGTACTTCATTGTACCCTAGAGAGGTGGGTCACAACCATCTTGGTCCTGTGTTAATTGAGACGGGCCCTTTTTCGAAAGCCTCCATTCAGTTTGTTACACAGAGATGCATTTCCAAATGCTCCGTCCCCAAGATTGGTCTGCAGCGTTCGACCTCAGAGACATGTACTTCAGGTCTCTTATCTTTCCGCACCACAGGCCATCCTTTGTTCATGCGTTTGAAAGGTGTGAAGTGTCAGTACAAAGTCCTACCCTTCAAGTGCTCATAGCCAGTTGGGTGCTCAGGTCAACTGGGAAAGAGTAAACTCGTCCACGGGCTAAGGATCTCTTTTCTAGTTTGGAGAGGGATTTTGTCCACTGCATCTCTGAAAAAGAGTGTGTGGATGGTTAGTGCTGTATAGAAGTGAGAAAGGGTCCCACTGAAACTCTTCAGAGGCTCCTGGGGCATATGGTAGACGCAGCCGCTCGGCTTCCTCCATATGAAGACCGCTTCAGCACTGACCTCACGGCCGAGTCCCGAGGTGGCCGTGGCAAAGCGGCATGCTCCGTGTGAAACCCTCAGTCCGTAACAGACCTTTTGTTTCTCCGGTGCAACGGTCCCTAGAACGAGTGTCCATCAATACCAGCTGAGGGGCCATATACAAAGGGCATGCAGTAACGGAGGTCTGGGCGGCCCTCCGACTGCATTGGCATCCATTGCCTCAAGTTGCTTGCAGTTCATCTCGCTTTGAGACACCGCTACTCATAGCGAAATTTGTACTGGTCTGAAAAGACAACATTGTGACCGTTGCGCTACGCTTCCCTCGCTTGTCACAACTCGCCTGCCACCTCCTCCTCGGAGTCAGAAGCTTCTGAGGTCGCTTCATTCCACTTATTACTTCCGGCCTGCTCAATCGTGCCGCTGACGAGCCCCACAACAGCCTTTGGCCCAGGGAGAGTGGAGTCTCCGTCCCCAGGCGCTCCAGCTTTTTGGGACACCCTCTGGGCCGCATCTGTTGCCCCTCCGGACTCGTCCCTCCGTCAGTGGTTTTTTCTCCGGTCTGAGTGGACATCCCTTGACACAGAAAAAACTCTGGCCACAGTTGGCCACAGCTGGCCCTGGGGCCCCCGCAGAAATGCGTTCCCCAGTGATTCTTCTTGCACACAACTGTGCTAAAGTCAGGTAAGAGATGGAGCAGGTCTTGCTAGTTGCCCCTTATAGGCCCAACCGGACCTCTCCTCTCGACAGCCATTCTCACTTATTCCTCTGAGTACGTTCTCAGGGATGGGGCATGATGTCACCCCCATTTAGACCTTGGAGAGTTCCAGGTCTGGTTTTAAAAAGAACGGGACGCGGAGGTTCTGGTTACTAGCGCAATAATTTTTATGCCGTAGAGACCATCACTTCTGTGAGAACACCCTCTCAAATGAGGCATGCTCCCCCTTAAAAGTGGAACCTATTTGTTGAATTGAGTCTTCTTTCCGTGAGGAGATCTCGAAGGTGTTTGATCACTTCAGTGCTTCTTTCCTGCTAATGGGTTGGATTGAGGGCTGTCTCCTCCACCTCAAAATGTTGTTGCCTCTGTATTGACGCACATCATGATACAATAGATACAAATCCTTGGGAAAGCACAACTTGATCGTCAGTTTCCTGACCGGCAGGTTCCTGAGGGGAGCAAGGAGACTAAATCCTCTTATTTGCCAAACCCTGTTGAGTTCCTCCATACCCTTCGGCAACAGACGTGGCGGAACATCCGAGGCCAGGCCTATTACTTGTATGCACTGGTGGAACCTGTGTTTGGCTGGGTCCATATGTTGTGATCCCTACGGCAATCCTATATGTGTATTCTTCCACGGTACGGCTCCCTGCAGCGAGTCTGTGTCTTCCCTCTCTGCCGTCACTCTCCGGTTGAGTCTCCCCCCTGTCAAGTGGGTTGACCCCCTGGCTGGGTGGGGTTAGGGTTACCTCCCTTCGGGCAGCATGTGGCTTCCGCAGCGTCCCTTCCTTCCATTGATAGGGTATGCTTTCCCAGTGGTCCTGTGGAACAGCAGTGACTTCCCTGCAGGGTTCCCACGGGTCCTCGAAATCCTTGAAATTTTTTTAATCTGAAAAAAAGATAAATTCAAGGCCTTGGAATTTTTTCAAAATGAACTTACATCAATAAAGGTCCTTGAAAGTGCTTGAATTTATCAAGTTTTCTCAAAAAACAAACAAACATATTATTCCATCTGGTTTGCTAATGTTTTATTTCGCCAACACTTCGTGGCCTATGCATGCTAGCTTCAGGGCCGTTTTTCGATAGAAGTTTTAAATGACCAACAGAAATAACCAGTTTGATCAAAGACAGTGGAAACTATAAGCTCAATTTAACAACACAAGCACCCTATTAAATATATTGCCATTATTATTGTATAAATATATTTGTATAACATTACCTCGAATGTGTTCGAATATTTCCCCAGTATCAGCACTGGGACTTTTCACTGTTTGTATCACTGCGCTTGTCTGTGTTTGTGCAACTTGCATAATTAAGCCAGAAGGTGGTGACAATAAGCATAAACATTCTGCATTTCCATTTTGTAGTGTGGATCATTCATTGCGACATTTAAACTGATTCTCATGTTTAAAAATATCTGATAAAATACTTCATGCTACTGCCCACTGACAGGCTTTTAAAGCTACTGTTGTCCAATTTTTTGTCCTTCAAAACACCTTAAAATGCACATGTTGAGATCAGGAAAATCTAAATTTTCTCGGGGGGCATGCCACCGAACCCCCCTAGCAAGATAATTTTTGGGACATCAGTGTTTATTAACTCCTACGTAGGGCCTTGACTAGCTTACTGATTTACTTTAGTTACGTGCATTTACGCGTTACGTTCAGTGTTTCCCGCGTGAGGTACTTTGTGTTGTACGTTGCCATGACGTTCACGCGCGCATGAAACTACTAGGATGGTACCTCAAAATTTCACAAACACACCGTGAAACATTGCAAAAATAGTCTGAAACCGCTGAAATGTGATGGCTGGAGAATGCCAAGTTTCAAGATATTTGGCTCACCAAAAAAGATTACAAAGAATGGCTTGTAGGGTTGCCAGCCGTCCCGTCGAATACGGAATTGTCCCATATTTGAAGGTAAATGATGCGTCCCGTATCAAATCAATATGGGACACGATTTGTCCTGTATTTTACATAGACCCACACATTCATTTGCGGGTGATTGCATGTTAGCCTCTTTGTTTCCATAGCGATGGAGTCTAGAGAACATGCGCCGTAAAAATGTAAAAAAATAAATAAACCCATGTCGAGCTCACGTCTTCTCCAGATATAATATTCCATACATTGTCAGAGCTTGGTAGACGGGTAACTATTATATTTGTAGACGTTATTAGACAGATTAATTCATAGATTATAAATTAATGTTATTTATTAATTTATCGTTTATAAATATTAATCATGATCCTATCTGTCATACACAATTTATGGCATTTACATTTTTATTTAAAATGAATAAATAAATATGTGAAAAATAATTACATAATGCAGTCATAATTCAAGTAGTATATAAATTAAAATTGGAAAAAATGATCCCATCCCTGCAGAATTTACAAAAACATGATTACTGTCTCAGAATGACTGCTTAAGGCACGCCAACATATACTGAAGAGTTATGTTGAAATAAATACAATAATCAAATGTAAAATAATAATGTGTTCTATTGCAAGTTCACATACTTGATCTCATGTTTTCTCATGGTTTATTGTTGAGCTGTCAAGTTGTCATGTTGAAATGATCAGTTCCATTTTTATTTTATTTTATATTTGATTTGATTATTATCAGTTTTTTTTTATAGAATCTACCGAATATTCTTCAGTTTTATGCAAAACAGAAATACAACAAATAGAATATCAGATCTGTCATATGGCCAAAAATAAATGCAAAAAAAATATTTTTTGCATAGTTGTTTGACACATGAAAACTGTTGCAATGTATCTTACAAAGTAACACGATGTAACCTTGCTTTCACTTGAAATGTATCCCCACATTAAGTCCTTGAATTTGAGGGAATTGGACCTGGAAAGTCCTTGAAAGATCCTTGAATTTGAAGTTAACCAAGGTGTGGGAACCCTGTCCCTGTCCCTCTCCCTTGCCTAGGCCCTGTCCCATCTCTGCCTCAGGTTGCGGGGGGATCAGGAGGCTTTTGTCTAGGCACTGGAAGGTGGCAGCACTAGTGGCGTTTTCATGGGGATCCCATTCAGTCGAACGTTGACTACATCGAACGTGAACAACTGAAAAGGAACGTCTCGGTTGCGTATGCAACCCTCGTCCCTTGAAGGAGGGAACGGAGACGTAGTCCCTTTGCCACTATTGCTGGACCACCGCTGACTCCAAGTAACGCTTGGCTCCTCAGCGAAAAAGCAGTTAGTTTGTGCATCCACATCCGTATTTATACCCGTGCCACGTGTGATGCAAATCACGCACGCCAATTCCATTGGCTCGGTTTCAATAGTACTCGAAGATTACTGGCTCCCTGGCGTGATCCCATTCAGTTGAACGTCGACTATGTCTCTATTCCCTCCTTCAGTGAACGAGGGTTGCATACGCAACCGAGACTTTTCTTCAGAAGACATCTTTTAATGTTCTTCTTCCCAGTATTATTTTTTTTTTCTTTTTAATTATTATGTTTTACATTTTTTGACTAAGAGACATCTTAATATTAGCAATAATTGGCGCATTCGGGCCAGACTAGGGGGAGAGGTGCTGTAATAATGTAAAATATGTGAAAAATGTGCAATTAATTATGAAAGCATATTCTAGTACACCCCAAAAACAAAATCAAGACTTTGTAAAAGGGCATAATAGGATCCTTTTAAAGTAAAAAAAATATACTGTGATATATATCGTTATTGTGAAATAAAATTACTCATATTATGATATAAGATTTTGGTCATATCGCTCACCCCTAGCTGCCCACATACCTGCATATTGGTTAGAACATAAAATAATTTATTGATTTGTTTTTGAAACTTTTTGCAGTGTTGTATTTATAGTCCTGTATAAGGTGTGCTGCAGGACCCTCAGTATCCCCATATCCTGCATCCCTGCCGCTGTATCACAAATCTAGAAAAAATGTCTAGAACATTTGTAAAAATGAAGCACAATAACAAGAACATTTACTGTTGTTATAGATTATCTGGCTGTATGGTGACAGAGGAAGGTTGTGCTGCTCTGGCATCAGCTCTGAGTTCAAACCCTTCACACCTGAGAGAGCTGGACCTGAGCTACAATCACCCAGGAGAATCAGGACCGAAGCTGCTCTCTGATACACTCAAACATCTGGACAAACTCAAGTATGTTGATCATGAAAATGAATTCATCATTTACTCAACCTGGTGTTGTTCTAATGCTATTAGCCCTTCTTTCTTTTTCGGACCTGTTTAATTACTGTTCGCGCTCATCCACACATTGGAAGAGAATCAGCATCAAGCTTTTAAAAAAGAAGCAAAAGTATCAGAGAGCGGTCCGATGCTACACGTGTCGTATATTTCAAGTGATCTGGGGGTATACGATAGGGTTTGGTAAAAATCTATCAGTGTATATATATATTTTTTATATTATGTTTTTTTTTTTTTATTTAAGGTCAACATATAGAAGTACAAATCACTTCCTCCAGTTTTATACATATTTTTTGTATAATGTCATACATATATTTCTAGGCCAGTGGGCATAGGCAACGTGGTGATCATGCAAACAATAAAAGAATCAAACATTTAAACTGTTATCCTTTACATTTGATTGATGATTAAGAAAGGGTTCCCAGGTGGCCTCGAAGCCAGCAATGTTACTTGCAAGGTTGTGTCTAAGTGTCTCTAAATGCAAAGTGGTAGACAGTTCAGACAGCCAAGATTTAAAAAGTGGTTTTGATGTCTTTTTCCATAAACAGAGGATGATTTTTTTAGCTACCACCATTCCATATTGGACGCCTTTTTGAATTTGATGGGCGAAGCCATGGAGAGAACTAGACCAGCTTTGGTCATATGAATATGCCTCAGAGTAGAATCTGATCATTTCGCTCCAAAACTCTAAATTTTCAATAAAGCTTCGGGCATGACCAGAAGAGATGTCCCAGAGAGCCCTCAACAGATTCACGTTTGTTACAATTAGAGGAGATGGAGGGGTAGAATAATGAAGTCTATGAACTACTTTATATTGAATTAGTTCGTGCTTTGAGTTAATAGAACATGTGTTTATCAGACCTGCAAACTTGTCGCTTTTCGGCGACAATCGCCGTTTTCTTGGTCAATTGGGTCATTTACGTGAATCGCGTAGAACCGTAGAGTTTTTTTTGGGGGGGGGGGGGGGGGGGGGGTATTGCTACTCACAGTAACTGCCGTGCAGGCTAGAATTGCGAAACATTATTGGATAATTCTTATAATTGACATTTCTCTGGGCCAATCAGAATCTTAGCACTTTTTCTCTTGGCCAATTGGAATCTTAGCACTTGCGTCAGAATCTTGAGGCACACCATGTCAACTGAGCTCGGCTAGCCATTGGATGAGACGCCTGGCTACCGTGCGAGTCTAATGGAAACTCACGCATGAATTTTCCTGCATTGAACTTGTTTTAGCGCCCGCCAAAGTGAATTTTTGTCCCGCCAAAGTCTTATTTGATCGGTGAGTAATGTAGATGAACGGCTGCGTTTGTGACAGGGCGCATGTTTAACTGAAAGAACGACCAGAGAGAGAGAGAGAGCCGGTCGCGCGCGCGCACTCTCTGTGTAAACGACTTCACCGTCTCCAAACTAGGCGATGTGTTGCTCTCTCTCCCTCGCACATATTAATCAAAATAAATCGACACGGTGGTAAAAGGTCGGAAGACCAAAGTTTCATGTGGAGCATTCTGAGATTTTTTTTTTTTCCTGAATTACTGCTGGGTGTTAATTGTGCTAAATAAGTTGCCTTATCTTCTCTGAAAAGCGTTCCGGACATTCAGCTGACATAGAACAACACTTTAAAGGTGAACTAAGTAACTTTTTTTACCTTAACTGAACAGCTTCGGAGTCATTGGAATGGTTATATTACTTATTTCGGGTTGAATGGTGGTCGTTTCGCACCCCCCTGGTGCCCGTGAGCGGAAAATACGCACTTGCAACTAGAGGTCGACCGATTCATCGGTTTTGCCGATTAATCGGCGCCGATAGTTGATTGGTGGAACTATCGTTATCGGCAAAAATACATACCGATAGTTTTTCCTGGTTGCGTCCGTTGCTGGAGCGGCTGAGAAGCGCGCGCTGTCATTCATAACACAGTAAGAGAGAGCTGAGAAGGGTCTGCTGGCATCATGCAGTACAAGAGCGGCCTCTAGAGGTGTAATAAAAACTATCGCTGATGCCTCGTGTTGTTTATTTCGACACGTGATGCTGCGTGCTGCACTGAGAGCACACGCTGCGTGGAGAGCGCTGACATCAGATGCGCGTTTAAAGCACCGACAGTCATTTCAATGCTCTGGCATTGTAGATATTTAAGCAGGACTGTTTGGATATGAAATGATAACACTTACAATAAAATTCCATATGTAACATTAACTAAGGTTAATAACTTCTGTATAAGGATTGTTCATTATTTGTTAATTAACATGTACTAATACATTTTTAAATTAAGGTTTTTATTTGTTAACCATAGTTAATGCACTATCAAACTAACATGAATGATCAAGGTGCAATTGTATTGCTCAAATATAATACCGATCAAATTTTGTTACTTTTTTATTCATTAAGTTGGCTTAATGAAAATAACAGTTTAATAGTTACATTTTGAATGTAACTGGTTTTATTTGTTATTTAGAGTATTACTTTTTGTTTCACTTTGAATGAATGTCTTTTATTGACTTCAATATTTATTCATATTATATATTTATTTCATTTAGCATGTTTTCATGGTTCAATACAGTTTTATTATTTTTATAATAAAGTTCAGCACTGTTTTACTTGGAGTGTTATGTTTGTTTTTATCCAGTATCAATTTTAAAAACTATCGGTTGATTAATCGGTTATCGGCAAGTATGGCCCAACCTAGCTATCGTTATCGGTAAAATCCACTATCGGTCGACCTCTACTTGCAACTTTGAGCCGGCGGGCCGCCGGCCGCTGCGTCAGGAAGTCTCGCGTGATATCAGGTCTCGCGATGTAAACAATTGCTTTACGGCCAAAAGAAATCTGCTAAAATGCTGTCATTATTGCGCTCCCTCACGCTGTCCGAACCCGAATGAAGAAGACGTTTTAAAGAACGTCCCATCTGCTTTGATTTCGTTGATCTATAGCCTCTGGTGTCTGAGAATCACCAACGAGTTTTTACGACAGTGTTGTCAAATATCTATTCCGAAGCTGTGGGGGGAGCTCTAGAGAGAAACCTGCGGGAAAAAAGCGAGAATACAGCGAAGAAATCCCGAAGCTACTGAGTGCTGCTTTAATTAAACGAAAAAAACTATCCAGTGATGAAATGTTTTCTGTGTTGACACAAATCTTGGATGTCCATGTCCGAACTGCTGGGATAATCACACAATGCGCACGACGCGTCCAATTCACGAACTAATGACTCATTTGAACCGATTCATTTTAATGAATGGTTAAAACAACTGATCTTTCCAGCAGTGAACTCAGGACAGGAGACGTCTGAATCGGTGTATAACTAATCAGTAACACTTTACAATAAGGTTCTATTTATTACATAAATTATATAAAAAGTACAGTTTGCTAACTCAAGATTAAACTTTAAAACAAAAATAAAACCACTTGTTTTTTTTGAAAAGCATATGACTACATTTTTCCACACAGTGCTATCAAGAATCGATAAGAGAATCGTTTTAACTCGTTTTTTTAGAGTTAAAAGATTAAAACATTTAGCTAACATGAGGTCTTATTGTGTCACTCAGTCTTTTTACATCAGTGCAAAACTAGGGTATGCAGATTAAGACCACTATTCATCAGCATGCATTGATTAATCCCATGGCATGTAGCAAAAAAAAAAAAGTTAGTCTGCATTCACGCATAGCATGATTCACGCAAGGTGATTTACTAAAGTTTGCGCTCATCCATGGACTGGTGTTCGCACCATTATTTACTGCTGAAAACAACGTCTTAAACCAGACGTTAATTTGCACTGCTCTCGGTAGATTGCGTTGGTCATTATGGAAATGATCTGTCTGTGTTCTTTCATTTGCATGTCGTCAGTAGATCACGCGCAGAACTTTCCATTCCCATCGGCGCTGTTTCGAAACTGCGCTCTCACGCTAATTTGCTGTTTAGTAAATCTGCCCCATAGGCTACAGCAATCAGCTTCACTGAACGGCCGAACATGCTCTTTTACACAGACATTTAAAGTAGGGCTGGGCGATATATCGCACGATATTGTTATGCGCATCTCGTCAGTAAAGCCGGTTCCTTGATTAGTAGTAAATCACCATCACCTGCTTTCAGATGGAGCGGCATTTACTACAAAGAGCCGTAGTTAACTGATAAAGCTGAGCCATATCGCATCAATATCGCGGACGTATCGCCTGCGATAATTAATGCGATATGGCTCAGCTTGTCAGTTAACTACGGCTCTTTGTACACAGCAAAAACTCCAGTGTTAATTGAACTTTCCTGGGAGTGTATATGAGTCCACACTCAAGAGTGTAAAGTGTTAAAATATGTGATTAATTTAGTGATGATTGAGCATTATTGAAGACACCTGATGTTAACAAGCAGAATCACTGAAGGAGAAAATCTCAAATTGTAAGTCACCATTATGGTGATCAGTGTTTGCTTTAGTTGGGCTCTTGCCCCTTATATGATTACTTTAGATTATGTTTGGCTGCTGTATCTGAGTTATAACTGCCAGTTGAACAAAGAGAAAAAGTGATCTGATGGTGTTGGTTATATTATGACATTCATCATTTGAACTTGATCACTGAACTCATTAAGATCCTTATTTCTGACTTAGATTTATGTTGTTGGTTACAGCATAACTGTGATTCTGCATAAATATCCAGAATTTTAAATATAATACAAATGATTTCTTAAAAAGTTGTTTTGAAAAAAACAAACAAATCTTTTATTTAGGCACACACAGACGTCAATATTCAGTCTATGCATCTCAACAATGGTGACGAGCAGAATATTCAATTAGACAATTCAGATCATAATTTATTCATACCGCAATGCATGATGGGAGCCATTAATGAGTTGTGATTGGTGGCAGCCACTGCAACATGCTTTATTATTGTCACCATTGTTGAGATTCACAGGCTGATTATTGATGTCTGTGTTTCTAAATAAATTCATTTGAAAGATTTTTGATCAGAACAATGTTAATTAAATATTTTTAATTATAAGAAACATACTGAAAATCATATGCTGTAGAATCACAAAGCTGCTGCTAACAAGTTAAACCAAACTATCTCAATAAGTTTCATTTTTCAGTTCAAGCATGATTGTCAAAACATAACCAACACTATCAGATCACACTTTACTTTGTTCATTTGACTGTTATAAATCAATAACAGCAGACAAACAAAATTTAAAGTATACATATAAGGGCCAAGAGCCCAACTAAAGCAAACACCCATCACCATAACAGTGACTTACAATTTGTGATTTTCTCCTTCAGTGATTCTGCTTGTTAACATCAGGTGTCTTCAATAATGCTCAATCATCACTAAATTAATCACTTAATTATCTCATTAACTTTAACCCTTTCGCACGTACGATCACACCGGTGTGATCAGTCTAAGCTGGTCCCTGGAGCGTACGATCACACCGGTGTGATTAGAACGGTCAGTGCATGACGTGATCAACTGCTAAATTCAAATGTGCTTTCGCTCGTTGGCTGGCGCTGAGCCATAAATCACAACTGTCACAAATGACAGCTGTCATAAATCACAACTTTTCAGTGTTTTCAACCACATAATGTTTATTTTAGGTTCCAGACATATAAGTACTAAAAAAAAACAATACATTAGAGTTTGTAAAATACACACTGATGTCAAAGGAAGAGGCAATAATAATCCTTTCCATTATAATTAGTTTTATTCATATCAGATACACATTGTGTAAGTAACTTTAAAGTTTACTCTATTCTTCTCCCAGTTCACCAGCCACTTACTTGTATGTATTTCGGGAGAAGTGGATGAATTCACGTGTTGTAAATCCAACAGATCCGATTCTCTGAACTGCGTCTGTGGCACAAACTAAGATGGCGGCGCCCATCGCGAATACAGCTGAACTAACGCGATCGTTATAAATGTGTTTAACCCTCTGAGGTCGAGAAACGCGCCGACGCGTTTTGCTGGATTTTTTTCACATAGCAGCAACATAAACTTAAATTACTCCGTCATTTATGGTTATACAGAAAAAAGAAATATAAAAAAATAATCTGTGATATTTCTACTTTTGTATGTGTCCACTTACAATCAAATCAAAACATTGTGCTTTTGTAAAATAAAGAAAATAAACAGGGTGTGCGTTCTGCCTCTCCGTCGCGGTGAACTTTTTTTTCTTGAGCACGTCTATAAACTGAAACAAAACTCAGCGAAAACTTCTCACACATTTATGAGCCATATACCTTTATACACATTTAAGTGTGTACTTTTAAATGATCGGATTCAAACTGAAAACAAATATTCTCTGTTTAAGTAATTTGTATAAAACCAACAGGATGTCCAGTATCTCAAACGCTTGCTAATTACTTTTTAATTCGACACGCCCACTCGCGCAAAAGTGATTCACATGCAAATCTCCACATGGGACGCGAACGCCCTCGTTACCTCAAACACAAAACACCAAAACACTTCACAAGTCTCTGCTTTTCGTCGAGTTTGGAAGACACGTCTGAGCTTACATTGGATTTACCCCCAGAAGAAGAAGAACGCGATTTGAAGACAAGAAAGATGTAAGGTAAGAAATTCTTACTTATTAGTTTATGGTATTGTTGCATAAACTTCACATTGCAGTTGAACTGTTGCTAGATATATGGTGAATATTATACCATTTAGACCCGTGTTTACTGTTAAATACTGTTTGTGGATATCTGCTCAAACATAGATATGTATAACCATAATTTTTAATATTTTGGAGCGCGATGGCGTTTGAATGTATCATATTTTGGAGGGCGCTGTGGGTTTTAATGTATCATATTTTGGAGCGCGATTGCGTTTGAAAGGAAAAATGCACCAAACATTAGGCTTTATGTTTTTACTATTATCTCATTTCATATCATCATAACGAATGGAAACATTTGAAGTAACATATGATAATCAATATATTTGTCTCTAGCGTAGTTGTTCTTGAAATCTTTTGGAAGATTAAATTTATTGTTATTATTATTTTATGCAGCACTGCGTAGCCTATGCCTACAAGGCACAACAAACCTGGTGTTCATTATATATTGTTGGAAACGTGTGTGTGTGTGTGTGTGTATTCTGTGAATTTTAAAAAGAAATTTTAACCAGAAAAATCTAAAATCTATTCCCAAAATCGTGCAGCCCTATAGTTTCTCTTGATATCAGTATCTTCACAGTTTTTTTCTTTTTTTCTTTCTTTCAGGGACCAGATGCAACTGAGTCCTGCTGACTTCAACATTCACATGAGTCTCTGTACATGAACATGGTAAAGTGAAAATCAAACACCTTGGAAATTAAAGGTATGTACAATGTTTTTAGGAATGGCACAAAGGTCTCTGTCTTTGGATCATTGTTTTCAATGTGCTCTTTTGTCATTTGTATTTTTGGATTGTGTTGTGTTGTAAATAAATCCAAACAATCTAAAAGCCATTCTTTTTTTAAATCTCCTCATTCTTTGTGCAAGGTTGCTCTGAATGACAGGGCCTGATCGCTCCTAATAGGGCCGTTAGGGGAGTGTCTTTGTCTTTCTCAGGTGTTAAAGCCTTACATATTAATGAGATGATCACGCCTCTTCGCATATGGCTTTGTCACACAAAACACGTCTTAGAAATTTTAAATCAATATATTGTCTTATCTGAATGAGCAGTCAGGGTGATTTTCACATAGTTTTGGAGCAAATATTCTAGGCTATGTCATACAATTTTCAAAAGTCTTGTGAAGAAATAATCAGTATGGGTTTCATGGCCTTATTTCAGTGAGAATTTTTTTTTTGTATTTTCACAAACCACGCATAAATGTCATTATCTCAAAACTACAAACTTTTACATACATGCTGCTGATATATTATTGTAGCAGAGTTTGTGCTGAATACAGTGTAATTAGACTTTAGCCATGAAAATGTCACTAGTAACAGAAAAAAACACAAATGTCAGAGCATGTCAGAACACCTCCAGGGCCCAGAAAACAGCTCAGACCTCAGAGGGTTAAACAACAAAACACTTCCACTTGCATATATTTGACAACCGGAATATCAGATATTTCATGCCATATCTAACAAATTTGTGAATATTTTGAATAAAAAAGGAAAAATGACATAAAAGCTGATCATCATTCATTCAGCTCTGTTGTTGCTGCGGTGTGTCACGTGACAAGCAATGACGCGTCACCACGGAAACCATAAAGTGACACATTCTAAATAACGGTCGCCTTGAAAAAAAACTCACGCTGGGGGGGTCAACCAGAATATTTTAAACTTACGTGTGAAAGGGTTAACACTCTTGAGTGTTAATTTAACAATCATTTTTTAACACTTCACACTCTTGAGTGTAGACTCATATACACTTCCAGGAGTGTTAATTTAACACCGTTCCATCTGAAAGCAGGTGAAGGCGATTTACTTCTAATCAAGGAACCGGCTTTACTGACGAGATGCGCATAACAATATCGTGCGATATATCGCCCAGCCCTAATTTAAAGGATGGAAGGTTGAATTTTTTATTTTTTAAATTACATTTATATTGTCTTGCTGTATATGTGTCGTTTTCTGCAAATATTCTGTCTAAAAGTGACCAAAAAAGCCATTTTAAAGCAGTTAAAAAACCTTGGATGGGGATCCCCTTACAGAACAAACATATATGGGAATATACTGCAACATATAATGCGATGTATTACATAATACATTTCCATATATGGGAAACTAGTGCTTATATTTTTTAATATACTGCAATATATGCATTGGCCATGAATGGCTATATATTAATACATATAAAGATAGACATAGACATACATACATAGAAATGAAGACAAAAATAGCATTAAAAGTAATACTCACAAAGGTTTATCCTTTATTGTGTACACATATCGCACATACATGTTCCCATATAAATGTGAATGTGTGTTCACACACACATACTGTGTATATATATACACAAACAAACACATTCATGGAATGAGTTGCAACATATTTCTAGTTCCCAGCATGCTTTGCTTCTGACTGTTAAATGAGAGCAAATGTTAAAATTAATTGTTATTTGATGTGTTTTACTCAATATTAATATAGGGGGAGATTTGATAGTGTTTAATCCTCTATTATTTTGGAATTTCAAAGGTTTTCTGGTATGTGTGAGTTACTATAATGCTGAAGAGTAGAGCCTGTGGTTCGGCTGACGATTGCCCAAACACCATTAAAACTATATTTACTATATTTAAAAGTAATGTCTGTGCGCTCTTCAGCACAGTGATAGTCTCCTGGCTAAATACTTTAGTACATGCAGGTGTGCTTGTGCTTTTGTTAACTAGCTTGAAAATATGAAATGTTTATAATGTAAGTAATTATAAAATATAAGAAATATAGTACATTATATATTATTTTTCTATATACAGTATGTGTTTATATGCATGAGTAAACATATCTGCAATATATTACACATACAGTACCATATCTGATCACATATGCATCTATATATTATGAAGTGTATTACTGAATATAAAATTACATTAGTAAATATATAGATATATTAGTAAATATATTGTCATTTTTTTCAATATATGAAAAGCGGCTATTCCTTATGTATCATTCAATATATTGTAATATATTAACACAATATATTATTATGTATATTTTCAAATATACTGTTATATCATTTATTGATAATTAATATATTGGGAAATATATTTTCATTTCGTAAGGGTCTGACTGCTAAAATTGTGTGTGCCCTCCACCAGCCGCCACTGAAGGAAACAGAGAATAAAACTCACTGCTCTTTACTAAAGAAAATAACTTTTGTAGCTTTAATAAGGATTCATCTATATTTAATTTATAAGTTATGCAGTGCAGACTGTTTTGATAACTTTATTAAATTTAGTATATTTCCGACCTGTGAGACACAGGTACTGGTAAATATGGCCACAGGTAAATATGACATTTATTATGGGTTTATGTGAGGATTGTGGTAAATTCACTTAAATTAAAAGTTGTTAAATTTTTTTGAAGTGTATAAATGTTGAGAAAATTATAGCTTTCAAAACACTAATGTTGAATGGATATAATTAATGTTTAAAAGTGGGGGAGACATCATCGAGACACAAGTTGCTGTATTAGTATCAGTGATCCTGATTCATTCATAAAAAGATGCCATAAAACAAGTATTTATGTTGCTTCTACATTAATTTGGAGATTAACTGTGAAATTATTACATTATAAAAAATATTAAAAACGTATAAAAAGTCAGTGTTTTTAATTGCGATTAATCACAGAAAAATGTGTGATTAGTGTAGTTAATTTTTAATTGTTTGACAGCACAAATTATATATTATATTATAAAGAATGGTACAGTAAACACAGCACTGTAAAATAAAATGTTTTCTCAGGTAACCTAACCTGAAATGTGCTTCATTTAGTCCTGAATGAACTGCTTGTTTTCAAGATAGAGCTGTAGCGATAACCTCAATATTGTAGTGCCGTGATACTGACAACCGCAGAGGAATGAATGTTTCCTTTTGTCATAAGTATATATATCCTTCTTGTTCTGAACTTAGTTCATGTGTATTGAATGTTAAATAAGTTAATAATGATAACAAGACTGTGTTTATCATGGAGATTTGTATACAGAGGCATTTAACAGACAGTGAATGAGAGAGATCGACTGAACGTGTGTGATTACCTGCGTCTGTCTTTGAGGTCAAGTCATATATATTCGTGAAAAGGTTGCCGTGTCTAAGGAAAGCGAAATCTTTGTTGTATAATCCTCTTAATGTTTAAGGGTATTTACCATGAATGGCGGCAGCGCTGGTCAGTGCCATTGGTCTCTATTAAGTGAAGCATCAGCTTCAGCGTTACCCATGAGACGCGTTGCTGGTCAGCTGAGCCTTGAAAAGTGAAGCTCAAAGTTAAAATAATAAGCACCTTGTTTCATAATTAGCACCTTGTTTCATTACGTCTACCTATTAATGAATAAGCATTTTTGAATGTGATCGTTGAACAAACGGTTTAATGACTCTCTCAAAGTCAATCTCTTGCCGCCACCCAGTGGTGTAACACTGTAACTGTGCTCTGAGTGACAGCCTGTCTATGCGCAGAGACGAAGACGATGATACTGGTGAAATATCAGCAGAAAGCCTCTTGTCCAGTCAGATTAGAGGATCGGAACTGTTATACATATACAAATAGCCGAACGAGCTTATTGTCAGGTTTATGTTCTGTTACGGGGACCTTTATTTTGACATTCGTTTTGACTCGTTATTTTGAGATTGTCTTTAGAGGTGGGCGATACTCCAAATTTCGGTATCGATCCGATACCAAGTAAATACAGGGTCAGTATCGCCGATATCGATACCGATACCAATACTTTTTCGTTTTAAAAGCATGCACTTGAACTTATGCACTTTCCTGTGCTAGAGCAGTGTGTCATGATTTATGAGGTGAATGCATCATTAATATGCTAAATCTGAATACGTTTTCATGACTATTAAATATTTTGTGATTTGTGCTCTCAACTCGCCTGTAATTATTAGTCAGTGACTTTTACAAAACTACCCTAATTATAGTAAAAGTACTATTGTACACTAGCCTACTGTTTAAAAGTTTGTGGTCTGTAAGATTTTTTATTCTCTTCTGCATTTATTTGATCAAAAATACAGTAAAAACTGTAATATTACAATTTAGCATAGGCTATCTGTTTTCTATGTCATACTAAACTGTAATTTATTCAAGTGATCAAAGCTGAATTTTCGCCATCATTACTCCAGTCATGATGATAATTCATTTTAATATGCTGATTTACAGCTCAGGAAACATTTCTTATTATTATCAATGTTGAAAACAGTTTCATATTTTTTGTGGAAACCATGATGCAGAATTGTTTGATGAACAAAGTTGAAAGAACAGCATTTATGAAGTAGTTTTTTTTTAACAGTGAAAAACCCTTGACTGTCACTTTTGATCAATTGAATGCATTGATCCTTGTTGAATAAAAATATTAATTTCATTAAAAAAATCTTACTGACGTCAACATTTTGAACCGTTATATACACTTTTGCTTTGTTTATTAAAAAAAAAATACCCGATTGTTTCTCTGTCATCTAAGCAAGGCTTTGTTTCCCAAACGCACCGGTCCTGTGAGCTCAGCGAAGCACCAGCATCGAACGCTCTGTGATTGATTGGTCTCGTCTTGTATCCAGATGACTAGGAGAAAAAGTTCTAGCCTACACAATTATCCGCTAACATTTGCTTATTTTTCCACTTAGAAGCTTATTTTACGCACTGAATTGCGTGCTAAATTAATAAAAATTACTGGTAAAAAAACACACACATTTGGATCGATATTTTTATGTGAGGATCGATCCTTTTCGATACCACGTCAGTATCGATATATCGATACTCAAGGATCGATCTGCCCACCTCTAATTGTCTTCTGTTTACTTCACTTCCTGTTTAAATGCCGTTTAGTTTCGGTTACATTGGTTACTGAATATGTCGCCTATATTTCATTTATATAGTAACAAATAAATAAATAAGTGGTGATAATAGTGCATATCATGCCACTCAAAATTACAGTATGGGAAATGCCTTCACCGCGACAGCCCTATTTCAGAAATATGATTTAAAGGGTTAGTTCACCCAAAAATGAAAATTCTGCCATTAATTACTCACCCTTGTGTCGTTACAAACCCGTAAGACTTTATTCATCTTCTGAACACAAATGAACATCTTTTTGATGAAATCTGAGAGCTTTCTGTCCCTCCATAGACAGTCTGTGCAACTGACACTTCAACGCTTCAAAACGTTCATAAAGTAACAAAGTTAAAAAATTGAGCGGTTTAGTTCACATTTTCTGAAGAGACTCGATCGCTTTATATGATGAACAGATTTAATTTTTCCTATATTCACATATAAACATTCATCAACTCACATCAGTTGTGTGTAAACGGAAGCTCAAGTATGTTTGCTTGATGCGTGTGAGAACCAGTGAGGTTCAGTCTTGTGTTACGCAGCACACTTTAACTTCTGCAAGAGCTTACATCATTACATCATTACATCAAGGGTCAAATCAAATAGAAATGCCACTATATAGTGAAACTTGACTGGACTGAAGTAGAGTTTCTCGATGGGTTCTCTGTGTTTATGAACCTGTGTGTGTTTGTGCTCTGATGTCTCCTGAATTTGCAGAGCGTCATGCTTTCATTCGCTAGTCTCTCTCTCAGATTACACACTCATTCTCTCCTTTTTAGCACACACATTTTCCTCTTCTCTCTTTGCCACGTCCTTTTTTTAAGCTGCATCTGTCCATTCCCACTCTCACGATACACAGCTAAACATTCTCGACATTAAGGAAATGACTTCTCTTTTCATATATAAACTATTATTAAAATATTCAAAATGGGATTATTTATCATGCTCCTAGGAGGAGTTTAAAAAAGATTTTTTGGTCTTCAGAATATTTTTTTTTTTTTTATCATTCCAAAGTAATGACCCAATATGCAAATCACCTTATTATAATAGATCCTCATCCTTCTGAGTTTTACAATTTAT